>NC_064304.1:85258282-85333971 GCF_023373825.1 Bactrocera dorsalis
TGAAGTTGTGACCTCTTTGAGCAATATTTTTTGTTTACCTTGTAGCTAGTACATATATAAAAATAAAATACTAACACCAATTCTAGTCTAATTAATTAGGCGAATATAAGTAATATGTAAAATAATAGGTTCTGGCCTCTCCCAAGCGAATGGCAATCAGAGAACTTTCCTCACTTGCGGTGAACTCTCTACATGACCCCCATCCTCGCATCCTATCTTCACGCTAATCGTGCTTTTAAGGTAATGCCCTCTCAAGTCCAAACTTGTTTATAATTTTTCAAGCCCGTAGGTACCCGAATATACGATGGGTCTAACTTTTTTACCGACAATATCGTAGTGAAATTCAAAGAACCTGTTTTTGATATATACCGTTTCGGAGGGTACTGTCTACAGGTCAATAGTTAACTGATTGCTCCATACACCTAACATATGTTAAATATTCTAAATCGGTCAATGAGTATGATATCTTAGGAAAAAAAGAGTATACGTATTTTTCTGGATATAATATAATTTAATGCTAAAAAGGTGTCCACTCGGTCCACGAGCTGAGATAAGCTCCCATTTCCCACATCATAATACATTTTTGTTATTCTAGTAGAGAATGAGTTAATTTTAAAAAATTAATAAAGCTTTAAAGTTCATCCCAACCGATGCTATAACAAGTACATGAAAGTTGGATTAAGTGGTGGCATACGATACTTTTATTTGCTCAGGAGCCTATTCTGATGGTGATAAAAAGGATAATTAAAACCGCTAATAAAGTTAAATTTGTTTATTTGCATAAAATTATGTTAGTTTTTACAAATCCCAATATTCTCTCCCTAGGCTTAGCAAAAATATAATTTTTTTAAACCCTTTGGATTTTAGGTCAAACCACGTTAAGTGGTTCATGAAAATATCGCAAAATCACCGATTGCGAAAATTAGCAGTTCATTAGGTGAGGGACCAGACGAACACCCCCTGATATAAATATTTAGTCAAAATTAATTTTTTGTTAAAGTTCTTGAAGGTTGAAATTTAGAGCATGTTAAAATTGTAAAATTATTTTCTCATAAACTACTGGAGATAAACGGATGAAATTTTGTGAAGTCAAAGAAAAATGTTCATGCTATATTATGGATTTTTTTACGGTCCATTTGTTTAAATAATAATATTTTGCACAATTTTTTGTTAAACAATTGAAATTTTTTATCTGTTCTTCACGCTAAAAAATTGAAAAGTATGAGACACAATGCGGAAAACGTTCACTTTTAATAATCAAAAAACAATAAGTCCCACAATCTTGTTTACCGGGATGTGCTACAGTAAAATTATTTCTACCTCTCTACGACCCGAGACAAAAAACAATTACATAAGCATAGTCAACTCTTCCGTTCTGTCAGTAATCAAATTTTGTAAATTGATTTTTCCGATGTCCAAATTTAAATTACTTTGCTGCTGAAAATGTGAATAGCCATTATTTTTTCCGTTCTTACATAATTTATTTTCCTAATTAACCGCGGGTCAAAGCTAGCGCTCTTATAATTTCTACATATACCTATGAATTATGGGGTGTAGATCTACATAGCAGTTCTTCAACGTTTCCAATGCAGTAGTCAGTAGCTGAGCGCAAAAAATCCCAATTATAAATTAAAATTAGCGCACGGCTGAGATGAGCATCGTTACTTTTCCTGTTACTTTATATTTTTTCAGAGTAGTAAGTAGGCTTATTAAAAAGCCATTAAGGGATCGCCTCAGTGTAAAATTTTTGAGAAATCGATTGTTTTGTTACATTATCGGATAGTATATAATATAATCAATATTCTCTCTCAAGGGAACAGAGTGGGAAACGGAGCGAGACGTTCTTTAAACTCGTTTTTCTCAGAATGGTGCTTTTCTAAACGGTTTCCACTCTCAAGGGAAGAGTTTTGAAAATATCAATATGTTTGAAATTTTTGTGTTAGACAAAAATTGCGGTCAAAATCGTGGACATCGTACAGGACCTTTTTTTCCGTGTCATTTCAATCATTTATTTAACTTTTATACACCCAATAAATAAACATAATTTTGTATTCGTCATGGACGTATGTATTTATTTGTAAAAAAAACTGATTAGTTAATTCTAACATTAAAAAAAGTCGCGAAAATCAGTGATTTTTCGAAGGTCACACTGAGACGATCCCTTAAGCTCATGGGGTTTGTTAAATGTACCTCATTTTCCCCCTCTGAATCCGCCACATATGTATGTACTTGTACATATACTACATATGTATGTATATATTTGAGTTTCTTTATGTAAGATATAGTATCATTTATTTCATTCACCTTAATGGGATAAATAGGACGTGTTAACAAGGTAGAGCATATCGCTCATTTGCTGCAAGACCGGCATAAGTCAAAAAAATCAATTCTCCAGAAAACGCGTTTAAAGTTTTCAACTGACTACAACCTTACACGGTGACTCCAACCTTACACCTCTTCTCAAGCGGAGCATATAAGAGGTATTCATATGAATTTTTCACTCAACATGAAGTATGATATAACAAACAATTCTGCGGCATTAACTCAAAAATCACGTTTTTTAATTTATGCCGGTCTTGCAGCAGATGAGCGATATGTATGTGTTATTTGACATCCCTGTCTTAAAAGGTTTCCTTAAAACCACGTCATTCAGCTGGCAAAATAACGTTTCATTTTTCTTCACACAGTACTTCAGGGCTACATTATATGGCAGGAACCTAATGGATATTGTTTGATAGTGGTGTTTCCTTTCCGTGCACACAGATTCCAAACATTTTGGCTCTTCCATTTTCCTTACATTTCACAGCAGATAGATATTCCATACTTTCTGCGAAGATTATTTAAAGGTTTTATCTGGCTTTATAGGTCATACCTTTAAAGAGTGCATTTAGTTTACAGTCGCCAAACTTTACGTCTCAATTCCAACTAAGAATCTTTCTCTGAAATCTATATTTTCCTCTGTTATTTTTGGCCTGTTTTTTTTTTCCAATTTATTGTGTTTCCCTATACCAAGATATGCACTATATACATTATGTATACATACTATAAACCAAGTCAGCAAGCCTAGACGATAGTGGTGGTGTCTATGCAAAAACAATAAAGCGGTAATCGATTTTTAATCGTCCATCTTCAATTTCAAACGACGCACATAGTGAGTGGAAAATATGATGACGGCGAAACGAAGAAGTCAGTGAAGCGGATGAGCAAACCAACGGAGATGCATTGCCGATGGATCATCAGTTGCCATAGCACGTAGCAAGAGTCGAAATGAATATACGTCACCAAAGAGAATAAATATGTATAGTTTAAATAATCGTAATGGCAAACGTCAACCGTGGATAACAGTTGTACTCACTCACCTAATAACAACCCTGTTTTTATTTTTCTTTTCGTCTTCTTCTTCTTGGTAGTGTACCGTGGTCACAAGCGGTTGGGCAAATGAAGTTACCAAAACACTTAATACTACACTCCGGCTATTAACATTCAATATGCTTTTTAACGGCTGAATTGAACTTCCGTTATATTTCTTCGTTGGAACATGGTCTTTGTTTAATTATAACGCTAAACAATATTTTTCCGACACTTACACAAGTGCTTCAACCAGTTACTACCAAAGTGTACTCTTATACACCTTTGTTGTAATTGCACCTTATTTCATTCTTCCTCTCAAACGCCTGCCAGTCTTAATGATTTTCGGAAGGATTTAGTTTTGCCACATGCCACAAGATCGTTAAGCGCGCTTGCACCATCATTAACTGTTAATTAATTTGACAGCAGAGCGCGTGTGTGGCGCTTCTTAACCATGAACGGAAGTATATTATGTTTTTATAGATCTCTATTAGGTCGCTCTTCTAGAAGCACATGCAAGCTTTAGATTATGTCTTCAAAGCGAACAAAGTGTTAATTTCGAAAGCGCGGAAGTTATTTAACTTCAGCTTTTAGTACAAGACATAAGGTTGCCACGCTTTCAGCATTTGGACTAAACATTCGGTGTGTAGTATCTGCTCATGGGTAAAAAGAGGGTCGTTAGTTGAGCCACTTCGACTGGCTATGAAGGCGTTTGCAAACTAGAGTTATTATGAGAAGGAATTTCGAATTGACATCGGAGTCATATTTTTGGCATACTACTCTTCTTTTAGGGAAGATACAGACCGATTTCATCATATCTCACATGTTAAACGGTGCACATAAAGTAAAATCTCCGAAGGACGGATATCCTTATTTTATGTATAAGGGTTCGGGGAGTATATAGGACCCGGACACCTGATCCATAAATTGTTATTAATTATTACAGAGCACCGGGACGCCTTAAGAACTCAGAACTCTCTTTTTTTTCTGGAACTCTGGACCCGGAGGTTATTGTCTTCGACTACCCCCTCTCTGTTTTTTTACTTTCTTATTGGTTATAGTAATAAAGGATTTGCAGAAAAAATTGGAGATTAGCCATGGTTTTTTGGTTTATTAGCAAGGTCAAGGTAGACCCTAAGAATCTATCTTAAAAGTTACACGACTTGGCAGGCCTGGCCAGTCGCTAAGCTATCGTCGGCATTCCACTTACCGTTGCACTTACTGAGCCTCCTTATGGCGACAAGATAACAATGCACCAGAAGGCCCTACACTCCATCCGGAGTTAAAGGAAATACTTTAAATATTTCCACTTTCTTGGTCGCTGACTGAAGATTTTTGTTAATATAAAGAGAGGGAAAGAGGGAGAAACGGTAGATAAATATGTATATTCCTTTCACCACTGACATCACACGACTATAAATTCTTAAATACATGTATAAATATGCGCTAGTAAATATATACATAAACACGCACGAATCTACTTTGAGTAATACTTTGGATTAAGCCGCACCATTAACGATGCCCCACAATTCGGACGAAAATGACCGGCTGTCTAATGCCCTAATTGCTACTGCCACAAATGAACATAATTATGCCGCTATTTCGTCTGCCATAGATGCAGCGACGATAACGGTAAGCAACAATGGTGAGACAGGTCGACAAATGCTTATACGGAAAGACTAATGAGACAACGAAATTGTAGTAGTAAATCGGTTGAATACCTTCGAAAATGATAAGGCCCAAATGAGTTTAAGAAAATTAAGGAAAATGCAAAGCAAAGCCGTGCAAATAAATCTAAAGTATGTGAAAAGAGAGCCAACACCCATTAAGAAAAAAAAAACAACGAACGGGCAGGCAAATCTAAATCTCTTTTGTCTCAAATACGTTTTGGTGATTGATTATTTTCGTATGTAAATCATATGACAAATTAATCAATGCTAATGACACTCTACGGCCACTTGACAAAGCAGCATTCCACCGAATTTAAGACAGCACTGTTGGCTACCCTGTAGGGAAATAAACGAGGTGAGCAAACGAAATTTTCAGAAACTAGTTTAAGTCATAAAAAGTAAAATGTATGTAAGGCTTACGCTACCTAAATCATTCATTATATATATGTATATGGACTTACTGGAACCAGTTGAAGTTTCTATAAGAGTTTTGAAAATGTATTAACTATCATATGCTTAATTTGAAATACTTCTAATAGACCGACTTATTTGAGACGAAACTATGCATTAGACTCAACAGAATGTACCAGAGAATTTAATTAGCAGCAGCGAACTTCCCTACGTGGTATACGGTATTAAGGTAGAGCGATGACAGCTCGTTTTGGCGAGACATAGCGGAAGTTGCAAGTGTCAACTACGGAAATAACGAATGAGTTGTCACTTAAATGTTTTCTAAGATTATCAAGTAGTGTTGTTGGAGTGTGAATGAATGGTAGCTGACTGTGCGAGAGTTCAGTGTTTCTTATAGCGTTGACACGTTACAATTACTTTTCTATATATGTATGTATGTATAGTATTTTGGAATACATTTAAAATGCGTTATACTCGAATTTGAACTTGGTTTTGTATAATTATTATATATTTATTATTATTATATTTTCTCAAGAAGTTTGGATGATACTAAACTGAAGACTAAAAGTTGATTTTTATTCACAGATAATATAATATTTTATGAGATGATGTCTGGCATCTTTTTCAGTTGAAAAAAAAGTCCTCGTAGAAACTATATACGTAACTTTATAGCAATAACCGGTAGTTTAACGACTTTGATACAAATGCACTCTTGTCATGAGTTGCTTCGGATTAGTGCCCAGACAAGGATACCAATCCAATCGAGGGTATTTGCAAAGCTTTGACCTTACCGTGGTCACTAAACCGCGATACACGTTCAATTTGAACTACTTGCAAATACAGCAGAATAATGAGGTCTCATAAAAGTAAGTAAGAAAAAGACTACGCTATAAACAGCTTCTTTTCTTTTATAGAGACGAGCCAGCAGAAGCTAATGGTGCCAATGATTCTTGAAATATAGTCAACAGTCTTACATACCAAAAAAAATAATCAAAGTGGTTTTCTTCTCAAAACCGGGTACACGAACACACGATAGCCTCAAAAGACTTTAGACCAGTTAGCCTCATCTCCTTTATGCTGAAGGTTCTAAAAAGTCTAATGTACTTATATTCATTTAAGAGCAAGATTGTAAACGAGACTGATCAAAAATACTTCCATTTAATATTCTCCCACTCAGTGGTACAACATTTTCCCTGTCCCCTCGGCAAAATAAAATTGAACAAGTAAGGAAGGGCTGAGATCGGGTATAACTGAACATTTCATACTCCTGTAGCTTGCCAGGATCAAAGCCATGAAAATATCTTGGGATTCATAAGGGCTGTAAGTTATAAGGGATCAAGGACAAGTTTACTATTAGAAAAAAAACGATATTTTCGTTACAAACGTTCGCAATGGAACTTCGATCCACAAATTCGATATCTGGGGACTTGAATTTTTTTGTACGATTTGGAATTTTTGGTCAGAAGATAGCATACTTTAAGCGCACCATGCGGGCAAAGTTTTATCCCCATACATTCTTTGGTGCTTTTGTATTCTGGAAATTGAAAAATCAGATGGCAGTAAAAATTTGGTTATATGAGAAGTTGTAGTCCGATTTCGTTTGTTTTCGCACTAGAACATTATATACCTAATTTGGATGAGTGGGTCCAGAGATATGGCCTTTCACCGAAATTTGGATGGTGCCACGCGCATCACCCATTTTTACCACGTACTATAAAATCCTCTTGTATTTCTGGGTGTTAAATTTAATGCCTCTAGGGTATATATTCATTGATTTATCGCATTTTTAGTTGTTTTCAACGGAACAGTTATATGGGGAGTGATTATCACCCAATTTTTTTTATATCTTAATATATAAAAATCACGTGTCACGATGTTTGTTTTCGATGGACTCCTAAACTACTGAACCGATTTTAATGAAATTTTCAACACTGTGTGCAGTTTGGTCCAACTTGAAAGATAGGATAGTTTATAACTCTCCTTATAGTCGCATTATTTATTTATTGCAAATTATTTGTTTATTATTAGCAAAGAGCTATCCACCAGTTGGTGGCGCTAACAGCGGTATTGAGTAAGTGCGGTATGTTACAGTAGATGGCGCTACAAACATTAAAAACATTAAATGAAAATGCGTTGTTTGAAGTTTATATTATTTGTGGTAAAGTTATACGAGTCTATGACTTCTAAAAAAAATAAAAATTGGGCGGGGCGAAGTCCGCCGGGTCAGCTGGTATTATATGTATTAGGGTGTGTCATTCTGAGACAACCTTTGTTTTTCAACTGGAAAACAGGCTCAAAACTTTCGAAAATGTGTAAAAAAAGTCACTCAAAAGATGAGCTCTTAATTTTTCGGAATCGATCCCCAGTAGTCGAAGTCGATTAAGAATCGGTTCTTGACATTCAAAAAATCGATTTTTTTTACGAGAAAACTCGATTCTCGAGGAGAATCGGGATCGAGTTTACCATCCCTACTGCCAGCCATCGGGGCACATATAAAACCTCTGCACAATAACCACCACAAAAAAAAAATGATTTTTTTTCCATGTAATTTATACGGAAAACAGAAAATTTGAAATAGGCACCTCTTAATATTAAGGCGAATAAAACTATTATATTCTGTAACAACTTGTTTCAAACAGTATAAATATGAACAAATAAAGCGTATAGGCCTGTTATACCTACAAAAAATACTTAGCAGGAACTAGGGTTTCAAACCAAATTTAATTATGTGGATGTATGCAGGGTCAAGGTAGACCAATTCTCACTTATAGAGCACTGGCTTGGTGACCAACATTAATGAAGCAATATGATATCGCAAAATTAGATGAAATGCAAAGCACCTTTGCAGGGGTTACCGAGGCTATCAAGTAATTTTCGACCTTGTGGACGATGGGGCTAAGTCAAGTCCTGAACCTGATAAATATTTAATAGTAGTGGAGGATGACATCTCTATCTATACAGACGGTTCCAAAATGGACTGCGGAGCAGTGGCGTGGTATACTTCAATAATCCTAACATCTCTCTCTACCAAACCCAGCCAGCATTTTCTAACAGGTATAACATTGCCTCGTCGACGCCACAGTTTATTACTAGAGTAATAAACAAATGCAGGACGGATTTAAGCTCACTAGCGGGTCAACCTCACTTGTCCATAATTTGGGTTCCTGGTCACAGGAAAAATTGCGGCAACGAAAAGGTAAGCGAGTTGACAAGGTCCTCTTTAGACAAATCCAAATCAAAGATAATATCACGTTCGATGGAAACGATCAAAATAGGACTTTATACGCATTTTGAAGAAGTAGCACAGAGCAAGCAACACAGGTATAAAACCAACGATTTATTAAATAGGTTCAGAAGTACTATAAATTTAACAGCCACTACAATGGAGCACTGCCCTAAGCTATCATTCAGAGCTCCAAATGATTTGAGCGTGACGATGAGATTCTTGTAAGTAAGGAAAGTGCTCCGATAGTGTAAATGTGTAAAACATTGTTGGGGTTGATTGGATTTGGTACAGTTTCACTAAAATGTTGCTTGATATTAGCGCGGTAAAGGAAACATATTGTTAGGTTTAAATAGCCAATTATGGTCGAACTAGGTACAAGAGTCGGGTCCAATTTGGTAAGTCTCTATGTCCAATTTGAACTAATTTGCACTTAAGATTTTGTTAAGATACTAGATTTCTTTGAATAAATGCAAAAAATAAGTTTCAAAGAAAATATAATATAATAACGGTTTAATTAATGTAATACCACTTAGATGTAAATAAACAAGATCTTCTTGAAATAATGTTAAAACGGCAGCTAATGTGGTCGCTGCACCTCTTCTTTCGTTAAAGAGTTACGAATCGCGTAGCATACCAATAAGCAAAAGGCCAAGAAAACAGTTATGCAAGTACACGTGTTCACTCGGTTTATATCCGCTTACACCCAGCCTGCCACAGAGGTGTATATGTGTGCGCTCCTGCCGTTTAATCCGCTCAAAGGATAAGTAAGCCTTTTACAAAGGCGCTGCAGCAAACGTAAGACGACGCACAGGATAACAAGTGAGCTCTATGAAAAAGTTAAAAATTATAAGGAATTACCAAGCAAAAGACATTCGGCTAATTTACAACAGCAAATTGGTTAAAGTGTTGCGTTACTTCGTCCTTTACTGTTATCTTAATAAACATTTTATGCTAATGCGTTGCGTAAACATCAGTCGACTGGTGTCGCCAACCAACGAAAAGGCAGTCAGGAAGAGAACATAAACACGCATACATATGCTGTACATATGTATGTGTACCTGGCTGCGTGTTTGTGTGTCAGAGACACACAAGGTCGCTTTGGTAGCGAAAATCTCTGGAACTTAAGCATATCAACATTAACCGACGAATTTAAGGAGGCGATGTCTCAAGATGCTCAGCACGATTAAATAAAGATTACAAAGAAGTGCAACAACAAATAAGGTGTTCAAGTTTTGGGGGTTTGAGCAAAAGAATGTGAATTAAGTGCAAATGAAGTGACAACGTTCACAATTTTTACTTGGCAAAGGATTGTGTCTTTTAATGGCTTATTTCCTCTTTATATTTGTATGGCGGAAAAGTATATTGTTTGTAAATACACTAGGGTGTTCAAAAAGGCAGTCCATGATTTTTGGAATATGCGCTTAAAAATCACTTAAAGCTATGACATTCATAGGTTCAAAACGGGTCTATATTATATATGGTGAGTTTACAATTTATATGAAAATTCTTCTGGGTATGGTCTTGTACACTAGTGTTTTCAGGCAGCATTTGATTTTTCTATAGTGACGTCAAAATTCTGGAAATTAGAGTAGATAATTTTTTGTCAGAAACTAGTCATAATACTTGAGATCCTATGTATTACTTGGACAAACAGAGTTAAGATTTTGACAGCTTCTTATTTTGCATATTACCTTCCAATTTAAAACAAAAAAGAGGTTCCCGACAATGGCGGTAAGAAATTGAAAAATCTGTTAAAGCTGGAGAGTAATTAAGTATACATACTATGTGTATGTGGTAGACATGAGTAAGAAAATAAACAAGATTTGACTTTGTGGCTATGCCAAACTGACCCAAATTTAACGAAAGATTTCTGTACACTAGCACAAAAATATATCCAGTTAGAACTTGTGGTCATACTCTTGAAACGAGGAAGATGAAACAAATTTGATAACTTAAAGATAGAAAGAACTTTTTTCACCGAAAAAATCTAGTTTGGTGTCGGCTATCTTCTTCTTTTTTCCAGCAAAGGTAAGTCACGTGATCTATAATGATAGGACGATAGAATAAGCGTGTAAAACGGCATATTTTCGATATGTCTCAGTGTTCGGAAAACTGGCACAAAGTAATGGAAAAGTATAGGAGTTACTATTGTGTTATTTATTATTGCAGTTGCATTAAAGTAAATATACAGGTTCGGATATTTGATCTACAAATCCTCATGAGTTGTACATTACCTTAATGTATAAAGTTCTTATGCGAGAACATGCAAAATATGAACTCTGTAACAAAGTCGTAATATGAAAAACTACTCATTTATGGAGGAAAGTACAAAGCTATTTTATAATTAAAGCTTTGGTTTGGTTAAATTTTGGTTAAATTAGAAACATATATATATATGTATGTATATATTCAGGCAGCATAAGTGAGTATCTTAAATTTTTTCTCATAACGTCATGAGAGAAAAAATATTTTATTGGTGATAAGATGAGAATAAATAACTTTAAGCCAAATTCATTTGACAATTGTTTTGTTTGCGCAGATAATGCTTTCGTAAAAATATCGGCTATCATTTTATAGGTGCCAATATGGTATAACTTAATTTGGCCATCTTCAAATTTCTCTTTGTTGAAGTTTGATTTGAAGTATGTAGATTCGTTCTTCTATAGTATGAGCGCTCTTGTTATCACAGAATGAGGTCATAGATTTCCAAGCTTTGGGCATTAACTCCTTTTCAAATCGCTTAAACCAGTTTGATTCTTGTATTCAGCCACCATTGGCATTAATTCGAGCTTAGTACGTTGCCTTTCGTAGCCGAAGAAATGACAGCATTCTGAGAAGAAAAAACATTGCCAGTTGTTGAGCGATCACTTACATCATTTGCCCAGTCAGCGTCGCAAAAACCAACGATTTTATCAGAGCTTCTCTTATAGACTAAGCGCTAGTCAATAATTACCTTGAGATAGCCCATGACCCGCTTTTCTGCAGTCCAATGGACCTTCTCTGGGTTCGTGTTGTATCGGCTTAAAATATTGACAGGAAACCATATATCGGGACGCGTGACCTGAGTGGCAAACAGCAGGCATTCAATAGCTTGCTTATAGGGAATTAGTTAGGAACATTTTCGCGGAAAGCTTTTAGTTCATGCCGAGGTGTGTGCTAACAGGATTTCATTCCTCCATGCTGAAACGTTGGATTACATCGCCAATGTAGCAAGATTGGTCGATCGTCAGAGTTCCTGCTTTGAGATTTCGAGCCATACGCATACCCAAAACCGTTGATACTGCACCCATATCTTTCTTTTTAAAAGTTCCAGAAGGTTTATTTTTTAGTTTGCTCAGAAGTTTTGTATCATTAACGAATAGGATGACATTATCCACGTAAGCCGCGACGAAAGACATTTTTTTGTCGGCGACAAGAAAATGTACGCATTGGTCGACGTTGCAGCGCGGCAAGCCGAAACTAATTAACGTTAAATTGGGCTTTATGTTCCAAACACGACTAGATTGCTTCAGACCACATAACGGTTTTCGCAGTTTGCAGACGCGACCGGATCCATCATCAAAGCCACTCGGCTAAGTCATGTAAATTTCTTTTTTCAGATCGCCATGTAAAAAAGCAGTTACAGCATGCAATTTTTCAAGAAACAGTAAAATTATATTTCACAGGAAGAGCGAGCAACGAATTGAGGTATGTCGCGCAACTGGTGTGAATGCCTCGTCATAATGTGTGGTTGAATCATTTCCCCCACAAGCCTGGCTTTATAACACGGGATGTGCGCTATCATTTACCTTTTTCTTAAAATCCCATTTTGATTTGAAAGCTTTCTTTCTCACAGTCGGGGCTGTTAGTTCCTAAGTGCCGTTGATATTTTGAGATTCAGTTTTTGCACACATTGC
The DNA here is from genome assembly GCF_023373825.1 of Bactrocera dorsalis. Classification (NCBI taxonomy): domain Eukaryota; kingdom Metazoa; phylum Arthropoda; class Insecta; order Diptera; family Tephritidae; genus Bactrocera; species Bactrocera dorsalis. The sequence goes on from NC_064304.1 coordinate 85,270,834, forward strand.
AGATTGCCAGAAATTATGTTCTTGACTTACCATCGCTTCTTCAACAGTGTTTAGATCTGATGTCACGTATTCAGTTATGCAGTTATAAAGAAGGCTAAGCTAATTAAAGCAGATTTCGTACGAGCATCAAGTTAAGAAGATTAATTGGATTGCAAAAAAACGAAATCGACCCAGAGAGGGCTTACTGTATACAAGAAATTGAAAAATCGAAAGAACGCGATATCTGTTGTCGACTGGACAATTGTGTCGGTAGCGAAAATGGGAAAGATATATTGTATGAAGAGATGTATATTACGACTTGGTCCACCTTTCACATAATCTAAACTCAGTTCTGAAAAAGTCATATGGACACGATCAAGCAATGGGATAGTGCACGGGATTGCCCAGAGGGATCTCCCGAAAACGTGAACTTCAGTGGTAAACTCATGAATTGCTTACACGACAATGTTGACAGGAGCATAACAAGATAAAAATGAAACGATTTCCCGAAATGTAAAACTGCAAATGTCATGTCTAAAACGGTAAATCAGAAATACACAAAGTTCCTACTGACACTCAATGGAGGGGACTGTAGGAATAAGGTTTTTTGGCACTTACTGGTCAACGGGATGGGGTTGACAGATCGAGGGGATTGCAGCAGATGTCAAAAGCAAGGCACGAAAGAAACAATGGAGCACCCCTTGTTTATTTCTCCCACATTGGCAAAGCAACGCGTCAAGCAATTGAGGGTTCTATGAGGTACTGGAAAAAGTATCGGTAGTAAGGCCACAAAATGTGTTGAAATTCGCGGCAAGCGCAGATATCCTAAAGGATGACAACTCCTCATTGACTACGTACCGGCACTCCGCCTGGCATTACTAAGCACCGAAACTGGAAGAAATTTATGGCAGCGTCTTCAGAGTTACCGAAATTTCAATGTCAAAGAGGAAATTTACGCCCAAAACTCCGAAAAGGGTACCCAGTATCTCAATCCATTTGCTAATAACTTTTAATTAGTATTGCATCCCTCGAGCTTTATATCTACATTACCGCCATCGGCAACTTTTAATACGAATGCACATATTTATGTATGTGTGTCGGCTTTTTCTTCGGTTACAAAAACCCGCCACGCAAATTGCTGCCACTTCGCTTACAAATCACTGCATGTTATTACCCAGAGTGGTTCACTTTTATTGATATTTTGTTATTGTTGTGGCGTCATGATTATTGTTGACTACTATATCATTAAGTCAAGTACATACATAATAACATCACCTCAGAAACGGACACCTTTGGGCGCAGCAAAAAGGCGGTCACTATCGTATGCGATTCGGTAACACTGGTTTACACACACACACACATCGGTGTTTGGTGTTTCTGTTGAGTCAGTGCTGACAGGGTGAATGCAAATTGTATGACAACCAAATTGAGTTTTTTGCCCGGCAAATGGTGGCGTTGCCATTTGACAATTTCACCGCGAATGCAAATTTATGAACCAGCGCCATAAAGGAAATTGTTGGCCATTCAAATAAATAACAGTTATTGTTATGGCGAAGGGTAATAAATATGAGGAGGCAAATTAATTTGTTGTACTCGAACGTGGAGAGTCGAAAAGTTGGACAGTTCATTTCTGAGTTTTACAAAAGAAATTTTTCATAAACTAAAATTTTAAATTAAATTAGATTGGAGTTTGGTACACATGATTTTTATGGTAAAAATGAACGAATGAATTGAATGTATTTAGTGTAAAGACCTTCGGAGTATTAAATGCTAAAAATCTAACCAATTCGAAATAAGGACTTAACAGATCCACATAGTGATAACTCGCAGCTTTTTGGGAGATTTGTCCTTATTACTTTGCAGTTCGAACCTCAATGCGTACTTTGGTCAAGTGGATTTGAAAGCTCTCAAATTAATCTAAGAACCCGAGCGGTAATATATGGTAATATCAAGGATCTATAAAGCGCTGTTAAAGAGGCATTATGACCATTCCTAAGCAAGTACAATAAAGTTATGTGGCCATTAGAACAACTTTTACATACCTTAATGTATTTTAATTGATTTTGGTCAGTTCTCAGAGCCAAGTAGGAAAGTTTGTGATCACTGGGTCTAAAAGTCTGCATAGTATATGATGATTTTGTCACTGCTCTTTGAGCAAGGTAGAGTTTTAGCTTTCATTAGCGTAGTGCTGCTGCAGAAGAAGGAAACTCTCTAGTGAGAGGGAAAGTTATAAAGCTAATAACAAGAAGTCCTTAGGAAATCAGTAGGGTAATCTGGCCTTTTTTTGACATTTTTTTTAATAGAAATTTTTATTCTACAAAGAACTTTTTTCACATATCATGAGGTATATCGTGGAGTATATAAAAAACTTTTTTGAAAATTTTTTGATGACATCTTTCGGAGATATGGCTGGGTGAATGAGATGCGTTTTTTCACTGGCGGCCACGATTTCTCATGTTTGGATCATCTGAAACACAAAAACCCAATTTATTCTTAAAAAGTACGTGAATGGATATCGACCCTAGTATAATCATGAAAAAATTTTTAAAAATAAAAAAGTAATTAAAGTTTTTTTCCCATGTTTTTTTTACATAAATTTTGTCATAACATTGTCAATAAATTATAAAAAATTATGAATTATGAAAAAATACATATGTAGAAAAAAATTAAGTAAATCGGTTGAGTGGTTGAATCATGTCCAATAGTTTATACAAGAATATTAATAATCTCTATAAGGTTCCTTAATCAGTACAAAGCAACGTAACTGGTTTTGAGTACTGTACTTGTTCATATTGTGTCTTTTTTATACCATGAATTGAACAGGCTTTAGGAAATTTTGTGAAAAAGTCATCAGAAGAAGTTAGGCTGCACAAGGGCTAGAGGGCTGCACTAGGCTGCTAGGGGTAAGATTAACACAGTAATAGCAATTAAAGGATGTGAAAGGACGTATACGACCAGCGCGGAAGAAAGAGCTACGGCACTTCTACGGCCGCACTTCCCGGACACATTCGGGAAAATCGGTGCCTACATGTAGTCGAACACAATCCATCTCGCTTAGATTGGTAGTCGCAAAACATTCTTATGACGGTGAGAGCAGGTTCTACTGCTACATCTTGTTCGGCTGAAGAAGGATAGTCTCAGCGTACATCCTTGAAATACGGAGGACCGCGAAAGGGATCTTTATACTCAAAGTAGGAAGAAAGGACTACCTTTGCTTACAGAGCAGGCAGAACAACCAATACTGCTCTGTACCAGTTAACCTCGGAGATAGAGAGTTTGCTGGAAGGAGGGAGGCTATGTGTCTTCTTCGACTTCAAAGGTGTTTTTGACAACACGTCTCATAGGAGCGAAGCCAGGGCTCTGGAAAAAAGGAATGCGCAAACCCGGCAAAAGGGTGGTGAAGTGGGGTTGAGTTGAACGTCAACCCCTCTAAGACGACCATCGGCGTAGGTCTCTGCCCGTACTCAAGAACAATACTCTTGGAGGCAGAGAGGCGGAGATGACCAACGTCATCAAATATCTTGGTCTCACGCTGGATTCCACTCAGCGGTGGAAGCAACATGTTGATCTGATCTTAAGTCAAAAAACTAAAGCGCTAATGGGGTGCAATAGGGTGTCTGGAAAATCATTGGGCTGCAAGCCAAGGATCGTTAGGTGATTGTACACAAGGTTCGTGTGACCGATAATCACGTACGGCGCGGTGGCCTGGACCTCAAAAGCTTGGCAGACTTTGTTGGAGCTTGAACTATCGCAGCCACAACGGCTCGCATGTATCTCGAGTGCAATGCGCACTTGTCCGACGGCAGTACTTGAAGTAATGCTTGAGCTCAAACCACTTCATCTAGTGATCGGTTAGATAGCCAAGCACACACTACTACAAATGAAAACAGAAAGGTGTGGCAGAGGTAAGGTATTCTCATTCCAGCGGATGAAAGAATTAAGTGGTACAATACCACTGATCTTTCTTCCAAGGTATAGCATTACCAAAAGGGTTAACTTCACCAAGAAGATCAAGGTTACACCTAGCAGTAAGGCTGAATGGAATATTTCCGCTCTACTGTTTAGGGATAATACAATTAAGTGGTACATTGACGACTCGAAACAGTCGGAGAGAATCGGTGCAGGGTCGCAACACCACGCATCAAGCTCTTCATTCCTATGGGAAGTTTTCCGAGCTTTTTTAGTCATAAATGATTCTTTGCGATTTAAGAGAGGGCACAGTAGACCTAAGGTCGCGGTGAATTCCTCGTTTATTAACCAATATACCATGAACAGGGTATACTATGTTTGCCACCAAGTTTGTAACACCCAGAAGGCAACTTCGAAGACCCATGTTGAGCTGAATCGGTTAAGAAAGTCCGTGTGTCTGTTTGTCTATCTACTTATATATGTATGTATATACATATGCCCGAACCAGTCTCTCAGGTTTTGCGAAATCGATTTGAAATTTTGCACACTTCTTAATATGCATCTGTGGGCACAATAGACCCCAGGTCGCAGTACCCTACATCGGTATTAACTTTCTAATATGAAGGGTATTATAACTTCGATGCAGCTGAAGTTAAAGTCTTGGTTTGACCTCTTTTCAGCAGTACCAAAATTTATTACATAAAATATTTTTGCCAACCCATGCTTTTAATTCACTAAAACTCACCCTTAGTATTAGCAAGCACATACACACAAACACACATACATACATGCAATACATTACCAGGTCGAACGTCTACTCTATTGTATAATTAGTATTTGTAACTAATTAAATTAAAAATAGCTGAAGCGAAATTCTTGAATTTCAAATACTCAAATACTCTCTAGTTGAAATCATGGCAAAGCAACAACAACAAAAAGCTCATTATATACAAAATGAAAGAAATAACCCTGTTAATGTCGATGTAATACACGTTTTAGCTGCGACATTCATAACATTCGCTTGCAGTGGCAGTAACAGTCACAATAACAACAGCTAAAACAGCAAAAACAACAATGCACAAGTAGTGTGCACACATACATATGTATGTACGTGAATGATGATAGCAACATTAGCCGCAAAAATGTGCACATTTCAATTAAGAATTTAACGGCACAAGACATGCCGCCGCAATTGAAATCGATTACAACCAATGAGTGACAACTAAAAAGCTAACAACAACAACTGCTAAGCAAGCCTCAGCTAAGTGTGCAGTAAATGAATAAAATATTGTCAGCAACAGCGTGGCTAGCAAGTGATCTAACAGCGAGTGCTAACAAAAACAACAACAATTTATAAAGCAATGCGGTAAAGAGAAAATTCTCGCCGTTGTGGAGATGCGCCATGGCCATACACATATACATATGTACATATACACATACATATGTATGTATACATAAATTTTAGTACATATGTACAAATTCATCATTACATAGATATGTATGTATGTGCCCTGCAGTGAAAACCGGTGTTGCATAATATTGTAGTGTTGGATTTACACTCACTTCAGATTAAAAACGTTAGCAAATTTCATCCACATGGCCAAGATTATGGTTCCAGATTTAGTTATATTGAGGTTTTGAAAAGCTGCAAAAGTTCTTTATTTCTGTGAAAGTACATTCGATTCCGTTATGTATGGAACTCGATTACTTTCACATGGCCACCACGGGCACGCTTGCAGAGGTCCAGACGCCGAACAAGCATAAATCGGCCAATACTGCTGCAATTTCACGTTCGATATTCGTACGAAATTCATCAATCGTCGCTGGATTGTTGGCATAGATTCCATAGAACATATACTTGACGTAGCTCCAACAACCAAGGCGGCCAATTGAGATTGAGATAACACGTTCACCAAGCTTGGTTTTCAATAAATCACTTGGAACATTCGCTGTGTGGCTTGTGCCGCCGTCTTGTTGGAACCACATATTGTCCAAATCCATATTATCCAATTCGGGCCAAAAATATTGGGTTATCATTAAGCGGTACTCTTAATATACAAAAGTTCATTGCAAATCACATAAAGTTAATAAAAAGCTACCGTAGCCTCTCATTGGAAAAAAAACAAAACTCAACGAGAATATTATTCGTATTTGTCGATTTTTAGTCGGTTAAATGCTTACCTAAAAATGGGAGACCCCACAATATGCGCCAAATATCGTGGGATAAGCCTCCTCAACATCGCACATAAGATCCTATCCAGCGTACTGTGTGAAAAATTAAAGCCCCCCGTCAACAAACTGATTGGATGTTATCAGTGTAGCTTCAGGCGTGGAAAATCAACAACTGACCAGATATTCACCATGCGCTAAATCTTGGAAAAGAACCGTGAGAAGAGAATCGACACACACCACCTCTTCGTCGTTTTCACAGCTGCTTTTTACAGCACAAAAAGGAGCTGTCTCTATGCCACGATGTGTGAATTTGGTATCCCGCAAAACTAATATGGCTGTGAGAAATTACATTGAGCAATACCAAAAGCTTCATCGGCATAGGGAAGGACCTCTCCGCGTCGTTCGATACCAAACGAGGTTTCAGACAAGGAGACTTCCTGTAGTGTGACTTCTTAAATTTGCTCTCTACGAACAAAGACCACATTTTACAAGTCACTCATCATCCCAGTCCTGCTGTATGGAGAAGAGGCAAGGACGATGACAACACCTCATGAGTCGACGACGAAGAGAAAGGTTCTTTCGAGAGAAAGGTTCTGCGGAAATTTTTTTCATGTAACACCATTCCTAGAGGGGGTAATAACTATTCTATCTGCGTGAGTTCCACATCGAGAAAATCTAGTAGGTAACAAACAGGAAAAAATCGTATAGCTGCACCAAAACAAAAACAATGTAATTTAGAGGATTAACAATGCGCCTGCGCTTTTTGCTTGTCAAAAGAAGATGAAAACAACAACATAACATAGTGATAAAAAGTCACAAAAAGTGGCATAACATTGTGAATGTGTTGTTTTTCTCTTATTGCAGTTTTTTTCATGCTGTGTGAGAGCTTTTTCTAAACGCTCGTCTAAAATGGGCAACAGCAAATTAATTTATTTTACATTTCAATTAAAATGTGTTAATATTAGCAGGAGTTGTTTATTTTCTTATTAACGAAGCCGATTCCAAATGACCGTTCGAGACCATTCGGAAAAGATTCTCTTGGTACCTCTTAAAATCTTTATTCGTTTCTTAATTCCACTAGTGTTCATTGATGGTATAATATTACAAATACCATTGGGCCTACGATTTCCTCTATAAACTTTTGTTAAATTAATACCTGATCCCAATGCATTAGAGTTCCTGGAGTCGTTATCCGGGAAGCATTTCTTATATTGTTCCAGTTCTGTTTGCAAGGTGATAATATGAAATGTTTTTACTCAGAGTAGTTGAGATAAGCATAATAAACTTTATAGAGAGTGATGTCACCCCCATTTTTTTAATTTTGTAACCACGCATACCCTAGGCACTCATTTAACCCTTGTGTTGCCACCCGGGTACCCGGGTACCCACCGGGGTGTATTTTGTTGAATAAAATTTTTTCTAAAAAAGATAGGCTAAAATACTCTTGGATCCCCATGGTTTAACCGATTATCTAGCGAATTGTGCATTATACATAGTTTAAATTTTTTTCTAACTTTAGAAATGTTACATTTGAAAATAAAAACACGTCTCAGCCACCCGGGTACCCGGGTACCCCGACAGAAGTTCGGCGCAGTTTGTATAATACATTATGATTTTAATTTTATTTTATATCTAAAAGGAGTAAAAAAGTATATATAAGATAACTACAACAAATTATGTTAATTTTTAATTATTTATTGATAAAAAATGCTGTATATAATAATAATAATAATTTTATTTGTGACATGAAGTTACAAAAAAATTAATGAATTTTTTGCTTTCTGCACAGTAAAATATAAGTAATAATTAAAACAAGGAAATTTGAATAACTAAATTTTAAAAATTAATTAAAATTTTAAGAAAAATTAAAAATCACTCATTGCAATGTAAACATTTAGAAATGTTCACCGAAAGCTGATCGCATACTCAACGCAGGATTTCAGTGTCCTTCGACGTTTGCGAATAGGCTGCTCGTTATAAATGTAACAAATCCACCCACAGCTCCCCTCCCAGTGGCGCCTCGACATTTGTCATTTCTGGGTACCACCTCTACTATTGGCTCTTCAAAGAAACTTTCGACTGGGATTTTGGTAGAGTGGTTTCGCATTATTTGCTGATTCGGGACACGCTCTTCGATCATCGGCATTGCTCATTCTTCCCACAATTGTCGAAGGAAAAGTCTTCGTCTGTTTGTTTTCTTGCAAAGCATGTTGTTATTCTCATAGTAGATAACATAAGCAGGTACACCTGCAATGTCGAGGATGTTGAAAAAGAAAGCCAGCGGCCATCTACACTTTCGCTGTTGGGTGGAGTACCTCGTACATATTTGATCCATGGTGTCAACGCCAGCTTTTGTTTGATTATAAAACAAATCATTTCTGGTTTTTTGTGAGCTGCATCAGAAATTTCATAATCATAGTGCATCGTACTAATAAGTATTACAGCTTTGTTTTTCTTTTTGTTTTATTTTATTCATATTTTATGTTTATTTTATTCATATTTTTCGCATTAAAATTTCGATAAAATTAAAATCTATCGTGGTAAATAAATCGTGTATTTATTTTATTTACATTACCTCAAAAACTGTGCTTTCGGTAACTTCTCCATCGTTTTATTTTTCTGAGGTATAATTATCTTTACTTATCACTTCACAAACTTTTTTCAATAGTATTGCAATAAATAAATAACTACGAATATCGATATGTAATGCACACACGCGAACGAACTATCCACACTGACTGGAGTGACTCCAGTGAGTCAACGACGGAAACTTAACTATACCGCTTATATTCGTTTCAAAGAATTCTGGAACGTTCCTGAGGTACAAAGCAATTCAGAGAGCGACCTGTTTCTCCACCACTTGAATTCCACGCAACTGGCCTTCGCAAAAGCGAGAAATTTACGTTAGAGCAGCGCGCGTTTTATTCTTGATTTAGGACTATGAAGGTGTCTGTACATAATTTATATGGTACATTCAAGTAGAAATACCTTTCTCAGATGTCAATAAATAGATCCTGATAGAATGCACTCAATTATTTTTACGTATAACGCACTTATACGCACGAATTTGCGTACGGGTACCCGGGTACCCTGGGCGGCAGACAGTGTGATTTTTTTTGGGTGGCAACACAAGGGTTAAGTTTTTTTTTATCAAATTTTTTGAGTAAAGCTGTGCAGATACATACCTAGTCCAACTCGATTTTTATCTCAATTAACTTTAATTGTTATAATCATGCTGTTGTGCGGTAAAAAGTACCGTATATGCATTATAAAATATATGTATGTATGAATTACTCATATACTATATATTGATAGTAATAAAATAGGCAAATAAAAATCGGTAGAATTTATAATTCTGTTATGAAAAAATTTGCACATAATTTTTTATACTCTTGCAACGTCTTACTGCTGATATTAATAGATTTTTTCACCTAACGATTGTACGTATCACCTAAAACTAAGCGAGATAGATACAGGGTTATGTATATATAAATGATCAGGATAAATAGATGAGTTGAAATCCGTGTGACTGTCCGTCGGTCCAACCCTACGTCCGTACGTGTAGCTGTAACTTCACTAAAAATTGAGTTATTGTGATGAAACTTGTAATCGGACCACTGCCACCCCACTAAACGTCAGTAACCGAAAACCTATAATGTGCCATAACTAAGCGATAAATTAAGATATACAACTGTAATTTAGAACAGGGGAACGCAAGGGACACCTGTGGGCAAAAAACTTTGAAAAAGTGGGTGAAGCATCGCCTCCTAGTAATCTTAATATATATATAAAGATTACGTGTCACGCTGTTTGTACGCGATGAACTCCTAAACTATTGAAGCGATTTTAGTCAAAATTTAGCACAATTTGTCCAGTTTGAATCAAATTAGAAGATAGGATAGTAAAAACAATTCCAAAATAAAGAATACAGCGAAAGCTCCATTAAATGTTCAATCTATTAAGCGGACAATTCTATTTACTGGACAGAAAGGCTGTTAACCATGAATTTAGAAAGCAACCTTAAATTCGTTATTTTTTCCAAAGAAATTTATTTGTACTATATGAACATATCAAAACTAAAGCTTAACTATAATTTCTTGGATTCTTACATATATGTATGTATGTACCGACAAAAACGTTTTCGCCTTTATTCATAAATAAAATTTTCACTGTATTGAATATTTTGTTATATGATTAATCCACTATATATGTATATATATTCAAGTATTTTAAATACTCTAAAGACTATGTAAAAATGAATGAGATCGAAGGATAATCCTGTTCATTCCCCATATAACGGTAGATACTGTTAAAAATTACTAAAAGTATAAATCGGTAACTAAATATGCCAGAAACATAAAATTTTATCCGCGTATATTTAAGAGAGTTAATGAAGGGGAGGTCAAAATTGGACGATGGGCGTGGCCCCGCCCACTTTTAAGTGGAAACACATGTCTCTAGACTCGTCCGACCAACTAAATTTGGTATATGGCACGCTTATGATATTCGTACGTTACGGTGTGAAAATTGCGAATTCGGACTACCTACAAGTTACGAGAGTTTGAAATATACGATTATAAGCGAACTTTGTTCTTCCTTACTTGTTCTTTGTTAATTTAGCTTGATTTGATGTAGTACTGTTTTCACAAACTCTTCTTTAAATTCAAGCTGTCTATGATTTATTTGTTAGTTTTATATTACGGAAATTTACTTGTTTTTCTTCATAGGCAACGGGCAGACAAAATTAACTAAATTGGCTAAAATTCGTAAGTTTTGGTTGGGCAACTCTGCAAAATATTAGGACGAATTGTAATTTTGCAGTTTTCTTCTACTGGAATTACTAGTTATTAGTTTCTAGAAGTAAATTTTAATAACTAACAAAGGGTTTATGTTATGTATGAAAATAAAAGTAAAACACTTAAGTGGTTACATGAGTATCCTCGGATAAAAAACATCTTTTTTCCAAAAAGTCTTTTCTCATATAAAAAATGAAATATTTTATTATAATCTTTTATTGTTACAAACATAGCGTATTAACAAAAAAATTCTGAATTTTTTGGAAAAAAAATATTTTAAACTCGGCCATTGCGACACCACTTCCGGTGACCCCTCAGAAAAAAATGCGCCCACGTTGCCAGTATAACTCAGTGCAGTTTTCTTCTACTGGAATTACTAGTTATTAGTTTCTAGAAGTAAATTTTAATAACTAACAAAGGGTTTATGTTATGTATGAAAATAAAAGTAAAACACTTAAGTGGTTACATGAGTATCCTCGGATAAAAAACATCTTTTTTCCAAAAAGTCTTTTCTCATATAAAAAATGAAATATTTTATTATAATCTTTTATTGTTACAAACATAGCGTATTAACAAAAAAATTCTGAATTTTTTGGAAAAAAAATATTTTAAACTCGGCCATTGCGACACCACTTCCGGTGACCCCTCAGAAAAAAATGCGCCCGCGTTGCCAGTATAACTCCTTAGTTACAACCTTAACTTTGAATTTGGAAGAAAAAAAAAATAAAAATGGATTTTTGGCACACAATTTTTTTTCAGAGAGTTGTAATCGAAAACAAATTCGTCCAAGTCTTTAAGAATTGTATTTCAAAGACCTGTGTAAAATTTCAAGAATATCGGTTGAGTATTCTTCGAGAAATCTTGCCAACCAACTTCAAAAACACTGCTTCTAGAGAAACTCGTTTAAGGACGGCGCATTTAGCCTAGCTGGCCTCGAGTTCTCAATGCTGTATCTCCGAAACTATTATTCGGATCAACTAGAAAATTTGGTACAATATTCTAGAGGTGTTGTAGTATACAGTTTTGACTTTGAATTTAATCCAACCTGATGGAGAAACATAAGATCATACCAATTACAGAATTACAGAAATCTGTTTATCGGTTATTTTATTTGTCTTGTATGATAAGAACTTTTATCTAATTTTCGATGAGCTACTAAGGTTTCTGGCGGAAATTGCCCTCTTGAAAGACATCTATATGAATATGAATTGCTTGCATGTAAAAAAAATTGGCTGACAACACCGGTATACAAGATTCTTATTGACCATTTATATTTAAAGCCGACTGTTGGTTGAATTTTTCAATTTGAACCTACCGAATAAAATGCCTAGTTTAATTACTTGGACATGTATATATGTATGCTTAGACACTCAAGAGAACTTGAGCTTCCTAAGCCATTTGGGGAAAGCATGTGTAAACAAGAAATGTTTTATATGGATGTTCGTTTTAGTTACTCAGAGAAAGCAAAGCGCATATACATATGTATGTGTGCATGTGTTATCTAGCCTTAGCTCTGTTTAACTGGCTTGTGAATAAAGAGAAATCTGAGCAACTGAGTAAAAGAGAAAATACGCGAAAATGGAAACTTTGAGCAGATGCATCGAGTGCGAAGCTTTCTCAGCTACATAGAAATTTATGTATTTACATTCAACTATTTTCACACTTGTGCTCACTGTATTTCTTGGATGTGTTGTTCCGCAATTTGGCGCTCACTTTCTGTATTTCAACACTTTTTACTGCGTACATCCTTGTCGCACTCAGGCAAACCGAAAGCGCAGCGGTAACTCAATTTGGCTGGCTCGACGGCAAGATGCTCTTATATACAGAGGCACACATGCACAGGCAACACACATGCACACAATGACGCCATTGTAGCACATTGTATGGAGCTGCTGTTCGCCAAGTTTTTGTTGTTGCTGCATTTATTGTTGTTTCCTTCCTGTGCTTATGGGCGCATAACCCGTTTGCTCACTCACTCGTTCACACTCGTTTGCGCCAATAACAAAAAAGCAGTGACTTTTCTGCGCTGCAGTAACCACACAAAAAATAGGCGGAGTAGCCGTTTGTGACTCTTCGGTGTGTGAGTGTGTGTTTGTGTGACAAGAGCGCGACAGTGGTGGGGATAGCGATCCGATGACTGTGTTTGTATACATGTGTTTGCGTGTTATTATTGTTGCTTTGCCAATTGACCAACCGGCCAGCAAGGTATATGTTGTAGTTGTTGTTGGTGGCTTGATTCAAATTCCCTACTGGTTTTTTGTTTTGCTGCTTTCGGTAGGATTTTGCTTTGCGCTGTTGTACAATAAACTGTTGTTGCTTTGTTTTTGGTGTCATCTTTATGCCGCTGCCACAGCTTCTCTGCTTTGTGGTTGCATCCGCAGGAGTTCACTCTGCTTCACATTTTATTGTCCTCTCTGGTCTCTCGGCGCAGTTGTTGTGTGTCATCTTTTTTGTTGTAGTATTTTTTATGGCGTTCTTGTGGCTTCCATTCGCCGCAACGCTTCATTGCTGCATTGGCGTCCATGACCAAAGTCACGCTGCGTTTTTAATGCGTGCCTGCTGTTGTTGTAAAAAAATGTCTCCTTGCTTTTTTTAATTCTTCTTTCCGTGGTATTACATACGTACATCGATTTCCATACTAGTGTGCAATGTGTCGCCAAGGTGTATCTGTATTTCGATATCAAACGACCCTACCGGCCAAGTGCAATGTGTGCGTACCGACATTTCTATGATTTGTGATTTCAAATCTCCATACTAATTTTAATGCATAATTTGTCCCTTGCTTAAAATTATCCTCCGCTTACGGTGATAACCTCCTCAATATCGCTATAACTTTTTTCTTCAGGATACGAGAATACGGTCAATGTAGAAAGAGAAGAAGATAACTCTTTTCCGCTATTTTGCTCTTCGTTCCAAAAACGTTATATAACGGTATATGTATACTTCTGAATTTCGAAAATATTTGATTCTCGATGTATGTATCTATACTGATATCTCGAAAATGGACGATGGAGTTGAGGCGGGAATATACTGTTCCGAGTTAGGCATAAGGCAACCTTTTAAGTAGCCGGATCCATGCAATATAGCGGTATATTTCAGGGCGAGGTCTTTGCTATTGTGAAAGCCGTGGAGCTGGCTTTTAATGCACCAGCAGTCAACTCCAGACTCAACATCTACCTAAACAGCCAAGCAGCAATCAAGGCGGTAACCTCGTATCGTAAATCGGCTGGAAGTGTCTTGGGGAGCAGCGCAGCAATGGAAAGTGTTGCTAGAAGCAAGTTTTCACTTCTACTAAGTAGGTGCCAGGCCACAAAGGCATCAAGGATAATGAAATAGTGGACGAGATGGCCAAGAATGGTGTACGGCTAACATCCAAAAACAATTTTGACAGAAGCATAGTGAAGAAAATCAAAACCCGATGGAACGAGCTACCAGGGTCTTAAACTGCAAACGTCATGTGCAAAGCGGCAGAACGGAAATTCACAAAATTAGTATTGGCACTCGTTAGAAGAGACTTTAGGAACATGATGGGAATACTAACTGGTCACTGTCTGGTGGCGACACACGTCCACAAGATGGGGTTGAAAGATCGAGAAGACTGCAGGAAATGCATACAGTAAGGCACCAGAGAAACAATAGAGCTTCTCTTGTGCACTTGTCCCGCATTGGCAAGACTACGCTGTAAGCATCTGTAGATTCGTTCTGATTAGACCATTAGAGTTGTCATGACACTTGAATGGCTTTCATTTTTAAATAATTCGAGTTCATTTGAGGAGATATTCTTAAATATTTAAATTTTTTAAATATAAAAAAAATGAATTTTTCACAAATTCACAAGTTAATCCGCTGATCAATTATCGTGCTTTCTTAATTGAAAGAAACGAGGAACTACGGGCTTACTACCGGACATGTCGGTTAATATATCAGCTATTCACCAGTATACCCGTTTACTACAGAATATATCGGTTAACATATCGGTTATTCTGTCGTAAGCTCGTAGTGCAGATTTTCTTTAGATTAGTTGTTATGCTGCAGTAAGTCATGTGCTCAAAGCTACTTCTTCGAACGCCATATTCTGCGTTAGCCAATTTCAAATTGGCATTGTGCACCACATATTTTCGCAATAATTACTAAAATAAATAATTAGATTTCACGCTGTGCGCATTTGTTGTGGTTTTCATGACGCTGTTTTGCGGTTATTCGCATTTAAATTTATTGGGCCACTTTGTTCGATTACGGGTTTTAACATTTATGTCATCCGTCTGTTCTTATTGATAAATATACGTGGAAAATATACACACATGTATCAATATAAGTGTTTTTCAATACATACATACATATATACATGCAAAGACAATTTCCAATGTGGAAAAAATACATAACACTAACAAACAGTTTAGTGAAATCCAATAAGTTCGTTGGAAAAAAGTGCGCAACAGTTGACATCAGATCGGTCAGCGCGAACGCTTTTAAAACATGGTAATTTTTCCATTCACCACCGGACGCAGATAATTCCTCCCTTGTGCTAATTCGCATTAACTATTATTACTTTTTCTGTTTCCTCTGCTCAATGTAAAAAGTGCTCCACTTATTTATTACCGCAAGTATAATTTTTGAACTCAATAATACTGTTCAATATTTCGAAATTGACGTATGAATTTATCATGAATATATAATACATACATACATATGTATGTACATATATGGTATATGGTTATATCGTATTCCATATGACGTGGTTTGTTTTACCATAATTTTTATTAACACCTATGCATATGCACACATACACATGCATACATTTGTTTAGTAAAAGAAATTCTAATTTTTTAATCTGCTTCATTGCCACTTCACTGTCTTAAGCAATTAAAATAATAAACAGCGATTATGTAAGCATGGCTTAATACACGATTGCGTTGTCTAAAGTTTTCCAGAAAAGCGTGGGAATGCGTTGGAATATGATTTTGCCTGAAAGGAAGTACCATATGTACCAATAAAACAGACTCAGGCGGCCTTGGTCAGATAAATATATGATTATTGCATTTAAGATTGGGTGTGGACGACTGGAAGTTATTATTTTATGCTGTTTGACGTTTTGGGATATATAAAAATAATTACAACCAGAAAAAATCCGATCATAATTGAGACGCTTAAGGTAGATAGCGATCAAGCCAAGCCATTACATTTGTAAAACCCGTAAACCGCGCCAAGTCATTGAGAAACTACTTTAATACGACCTAGGTTGTTAGTCTCAACATTTACTTGAATAAATTGTTGCTTCTTACGTAACGGTAATGTTAAATTTTTCAAAAATATTGGACAACCATACTCGTGCAGTTTGCCAAGAAATGGCGTAAATTGATTATTACTCCATTGTTCCAAAAATTCCGAAAATGCTTTGGAAAGCTCCTTTTGCGTCATTTTCATTATATAAGGTGATCCATTTGGTGATTCCCTTTTTTTGTAAACAAAAAAAAAACAGAAACTTAAAATTTAATGGGAAATTTTTATCATTCAAAACATAATTCTTTGGCATTTATTTTTTGAAGATAATCTCTTTCAAAAGATGGCCGCGGCTACGTCTCAGATGGACTTTCTATATCCCCACAGAAAAAAGTCTAAGGGTGTGATATCACACGATCTTGGTGGCCAGTCGACCGGCCCAAACCGTGAAATTATCTGCCCACCGAAATATTCTCTCAATAAATCCATGGATTGATGAGACGTATGGCAAGTGACGCCGTCTTGTTGAAACCAAATATGACCGAGATTACGAGCTTTAATTTC
Organism: Bactrocera dorsalis; assembly: GCF_023373825.1. NCBI lineage: Eukaryota > Metazoa > Arthropoda > Insecta > Diptera > Tephritidae > Bactrocera > Bactrocera dorsalis. The sequence goes on from NC_064304.1 coordinate 85,287,474, forward strand.
AGACATCAAATATTCGGTTATCATGGCGCGATATTAGTCGTCAATGACGGTTACGTACTCAACGGCATTATTTTTAAAGAAATATGGACCGATAATTCCACCGGCCCACAAACCACACAAACCGTTGATTTTCTGAATGAAATGACAGCTCTTGAATCTCTGCAGGGTGCTCTTTGTTCCAAATGCGGCAATTTCGCTTTTTTACATACCCATTATGACAGAAATGGTCCTCATGCCTGAACAAAATTTGGCTCGAAAACGTCAAATCTTCATGGGACTTTTCAGGAGTCCAAACAGCGAAGGGATGTCGCTTGAGAGGGTCTAGCGGCTTCAGTTCTCTCACAAGCCGAATTTCGTACGCTCTCAATTTATGATCTCGACGTAAAATGTGCCCGTTTGTTCCATACGTCAGTCCAAGTTGCTTCGAACGGCGTTGAGTGGACTCTCCACGGTCTTCGTGTGCACACTCAGCTCCGGCTGCTATATTTTTTTCACAGCGTGGTGGACGTGGTCTATTCGGTCGAATATTACTTAATAAGCAATTAGTAACAAAGTTCAACGATTTGTAGCGTTTTTCAAGCGTAAGTCATTCCACGACGGAATGCCAAACCATACTTAGCAAAAATAACATGCAGCGTGACATGACTTATGTATCTGTCAAAAACTGGGAAATAGGGTGCCATGTGAATCGAAGTCAAGAGTCATTGAAAGATGATTTTGACAAAAAATTTATTTTTGCATGGACACATGTGACACTAAAAAAAATTTAAGAAAACCGTAGCCAAACAGACAAATCAACGGCAAAGCCGAATATCCATGAAACGATTAATGGAGAACGCTCTGGGCAACAACTCATCAAATTGAAGTTGGCGTTTCTGAAAAAAGCCCGGAATTTGCGACGGGACGCTAGGAAACATCTTGCCATCATGAGGGATGGGCAAAATTGACGCATGTGCCCATCCTTGTATGTTGCAAGACCGATTATAAACTATGTGAAAGCAGAAAGGGTATCACAAATCGGCTTGGTTCATCTTGTCCGCCAAGACGGCGCCGGTCCGGAAAGATTAGAGAACTGTTAGAGCTTCAGATGGGCAATACTTTGAATATCTTCTAGCACAACTTCTAGCTAACACTATTGTATACACTTTGTGTTTCTGAAAAATAACAAAATTTGTTGCAAACAGTTTGGAGCCTTCAAGTATCCTATTCCCTTAATGATTAGCGCTAGCCGTTGCTTTTTCCAGGGTTCGGGGAATATTCCGGGTTCGGGGGCTACTTCTGGCTGTACATATTGAATAGTACTTTTTTTTGAGGATTTTTGACTAATAAATGCCAAACTTTGCCAGGAATTTTTTGTACGAAAAATCAAACTAAACGGGAAACTAACTTGCTAATAACTAAAATCGATAGCAAACTGCTAATTGAACTTGTAAACATTACTAGCAGTCCCCCTTTAATGCTACTCCCGCACATGATATCATAATCGCAAACAATCAATGGCTTCACAAAACATTGTAGAATAATTTGCTAAAACAAAGCCAGAGCTAAATAAACACATACGTGTCCGTTGCTGATGACTGAAGAGACAGAGATGTTGTAACGATTAGCTTGAAAGGGGTTAAGCAACAAACCTAATGAAAGCTACATAATTCGCTGTATCGCAGGTAATTTTTCGTGTTACCACGATCTAATAGGTTTATTTTACTTTACCCTTACAAATGCTTTTTATTTTCGTTGAAGTTTATTCTTCGAAAAGTAGTTCAATATGCCTACAATCGAAAATTCTAAACTGTTATTTGTGTTCTACGCCACTGTCAATCGTTGATCTATTTTTTGCTTTGTAGAGTTGGCGAATAATTGGAAAAATGCTAGAGTGCTCTTGATTGGATTAGATAATGTCATTTGGGTTTGTTTTGCATGCAACCTGGAAAGAGGCAAAGTTCGTCATTAATATTACTAGTCCATATATGTAGATAAAATTAGGAGTATTTGCACGGGTACATATGTACGCACGTATGTTTTTGAAAGGCTGTTATTGCAAACTTCAATATAGACACATAGAAATACTAAATATAAATATATATCTGAAAATATATAAGAAGATTAAAAAAAAAGTTATGATACAAACTATTTTTGCTAGCTATGCTTTGTGATAGAAAAGTACCCGAAAATTGTAAATAAAAAATAAAATAAAATCCAAATGTTTAATTATTCATCAATATTTATTTTGCCGCCTTCAAAGTAATCCCCACCTGATCATTAGTAATAGACTTTTTTCAGTCCTCGAAACACTTTTTATAAATACTTTTTGGGATGATCTTCAGCTCCTTCAGTGAATTTCGATTCATCTCTTCGATCGACAGAATACGGGTTCCACGGAGCGGCAATATCAGTTTGGGGAACTAGAAAAAAATCAAGTCAAATGTGGTGAATATGGTGGTGATCAACGTATTCAATGCTTTTTGGCTTAAAACTCGGTAACAATCATGGCTCGTTTCGATGGTGCATTATCATCGTGCAAAATCCATGAATTTTTTTCCACACTTTCTGCTGTTTTCGAGGGATGTTTTCACTCAAACGCCTCAATACGCCCAAATAGAACTCATTATTGATCGTCTGTCCCTCGGGGGCAAATTCAGGTTGCAACAAACCACGAATATCGAAAGAAATGATGTAAGATCGACTAAACGGTTTGTTAAAACCACTCAAATATGTCAGAGATAAGATATTGAATATTGGGAAAAAAAGTTTGAGTAAGTATATAGTACTTCTTTCCTGATATTTTGAGCGCCGATAAACACACGCACCCACTTTCACCCACCAAAATTTTCATTCAAGTAAGCCTTGATTAACACATTGCCTCTATTATTGTGTAGAGTGTGCGCAACATTCTGTGAGTGTGGAAAAATATACATAACGGTAAATATAAGAGAAAATACTTTTTTAATCCAAAAATGCAGCAACGCTGGTGGAGTGGGAGCGCCATATTGAATCCCAATAGTTGCAAACATTGCTTTGCTGCTATTTGCTTACGTCATTACCGCAGCAAACAATATTTGCACGGGATTGTGCAAATAGAGCAATTACTTGTGCATGTTGCACACACACACACACTCTCGATTGCGGTGTATTTAGCATTCATTAGCGCTGGTACAAGTAAACTCCTTCGCGTACTTTCAAAAACACTTAAATGCAATCACGTTTGACCGCCACTCCAGCTATCTATGCAACAAACTATTTCACTCGTTGCAAATGCATATTCCACATGCCGCATGCCGCATGCCTTTTACTGCATGTGAAGTTATCCTCAATTGGCAATCGGCGGCGAGTATCCATGCCACCAGCATGACGAGCGCTTAGCGATTATCAGTTTGCCACAAATGAAATGAGTGGAATTAAAACTGGTGGCATTCAGGTGAAAAATACTGTAATCAAGTGTTGGGCGTGGGCTAGTGAATAGTTTCCACGCCTGAGCCAAGCACTTTCGGTGCGTTATGCCAATTGGCTTGTCATTAGCGCTGGAAGCCTTATGGTTGAGCGCATCGTCGTTGTGTGGCAGACGTGTTGCAATGCGCCGGTGTAATTATAACAAGATAATGGTCGACTTCGGTTGCACCGCAGATGTAATATACTTCACAAATAAAAGTTTGCCATATAATCACTTGATTCCGATCGTTCAGTTTCGGTGTGATTAATTCGCGTATATACAGACGGGCAGATAGACTGGCCTGGTACAATTGTCTCAGCTCGTCATGTTGATTTTTTATGTTTACATTTTATACTTTTGGTTATAAAACGACTTCAAAGCAAACTTTATATTCCCCGTTCAGGGTATAAGTATTTAAATATACATCTGCATGTATGTATACGCAGGTGTCAATGGCAAAAGCTAAATGATGAAATGCTATAGAACCATTTGTATCCCGAAGGATAGTGAGTATATACAGTAATTACTAGCTTTAGCAGCGTATTGATACTTGCCGTCGGTTGATCGTCAATAATAATCTGAAGATTTAAGGTTTGATAAATCATTCCTTCCTGAGCTCATGCCATAAAATGGTTTACTCCTTAAATTTATATCTAGTTCTATTATTATTATTTTAAACCGTCTTAGAATTCTGTTATAATAGGTTTCTTCGCCTGCGTAGGAGGTTTTTATGTTGAGTTCTTCTCTTTCACGGCGCTACAGAGCTTGTATTAGTCTCATTAAAAAGTCTTAAAAGGCTTTTTAGTTAATAGATGGCATAAAAAAGGCTCTCAGTATTTAGAAGAGTAATAATTATTATTAACGAAATTAAGCAAATTATCGATAAATAAAAGATAGAAATGGTCGATAAAGTTTTGTCCTCTTCGTCCACTTGCCAACAAAACCCGATTTTTGACGAGAAAAAAGTCCGTGTGTAAATGCAGTCTTATTAGAAGTGTTTGCCCGAATAAGTGATATATTCGTATGCGGAAAAAAATATAAATAAATTGTTACGAACTTTTCTTTATCGAGTTGCTTGCTTGGGAATTGTTTACTTCGAAAATTTTGAAGGACCGCTTTCCCAATAAGTTGTATAGCCTCATTCTGAGGCGTTAAAGTTTTATACACTTCTTCAATAGAGTATTACCTTTGAATAATTTATGTATCTTCATAATGCCTTCTCATCCTATAAACTCGATTCCAAACGTGTCGTCCTTAAGTTAGCAACTTTTATGAATTTGGAGGGAAACATCAAAGTACCCACTTGAACCAAATATTCAAAATACATGTTTCAATAAGACTCGGATCAATTTCGAAAACCATTCTTTTCCAGAACAGATACTCGCTTATTTATTCCTAGGCGATGTCTTCATTCGTTTTTAACATCCAAGATTTTTTAATCTGCTTTCTCAGATTTGTCCATTCCGATATAATACGTGATATAAAAATTTATTAATTTTGAATGAAGGGACCTAAGTCCAAACGCTTCCTTGAAAATTGTATGATTAGATTATGGTGTACACATAATACTCATATGAACACGCACATATGGACAATCTATGTTTTTTATTTATTATAGAAAATAATTTGCCAGAGCATTGTGGTTGCCTTTAATTTTGCTTAATTTTTTTTCTATAAAAAATATTATCTACCATCTTCTTTCCATATCATTCGTTTATTGTGGCTGAGAGATCTTTGCACACGTTCTCCTCAGCGCATTGTTCCTTTGATTGGCTGTCATTGCCCCAAACTTTACTGATTTCCATCAGTCAGCCATAAATCAGTCGGCAGACACGGCAGCCATGCCATTCACGTACCTCCAAGCCCACACCGCGCCATATTTGGTTGATGTCCAAAATGAGAATTTTCGTCTCTGCTGAAGGCATTGAATATGAGCCGAAGAAGTATCAGCATCTTGGGCTTGATATGTTTATATAATCATTTATTTGTGTGTGAGTGTATTATATAGATATGTACATATGACGCGCATTTATAAACTTGTATGCCTTAAGGTTAGTATATAATAGTATTATGTGGATAAGAACCTCCTAATATATAATATTTCTATTCTCATACAAAAAGTAAACTTATAATTTAGACACAGCATTATGCGGATGTAAATCCATATATCTTCAACTGACTGTTTAAGAAGCAGTATTCTGCTAATTCTAATCAAAATGTGAGTCATTGTACATCACCATTAAACCTTTGAGTTTAGGTATCAAAAACTTAAAAATAAAACAAACGATCGTCCAATTGGCGCGAAGGCATTAACCCCTTAACGCGCGGAATTTGAATTAAAGCCCACATATCTAAGAATCGTGATCCAAAACTTGCTAGTTACAGAAAACAAAAAACAAAGTTTACCTCAGTCAAGAGTTGATCTATTTAGAAAGTAAATGAAGCGAATGAGTGTGAGCAAGCTTATTAGCTTCCAACGGCTAACGCACGCATGAAGATTTAATCAAGAATCCCATCGGAAGTGCTCTCAAACACTCCATTAGTTGAACACACATTATCATATCGTAATTCACTCTATGATTAGGGCTGCATACCACTCAACCATATTAAAACATAAATCTCAACATATTCGAAAAATTTTTTTAGTAATATACGGAGCCCTAAATTCTTTGCACAATCATTTAACATAGCATTGGCTTTTGAGACCGTTTTAGTCAAATAACCCTTCGCAGGTGCGTTTCTAAGCTTCAAAGATAGTCTTAAGAATGTATTAGTCTAGATTCTAATCGCTCAGATTATACATATGTAAGTATGTCAACTAAGTATTTATTTACAGTCTGTCAAGTAAGAGCGTGGTCGTGTTAATTTATAAAAAAAATTATTTTATCAAATTTTCTGCTTCAAAGTGTATGTGCGTCTTCCACAAAGCTTCTGTTTAATATATGCTCACCCATTTTCAATATGGTTTGCATCGGGCGACTGCGACGGCCAATCCATTGTAACGATGCCAGATTGAGTTTACCACTGCTTGCTGCGGGGTTTAGGATCGTTGTCATTCTACAGAATCCAATCTTCATTTTTTCTGATGAACCATCGTTTGGAAGAAGGCAGTGAAGCCTTCTGTAGATTTTTATCATTTTCTCGTCATTTAGGTTGTCGGTAAAGAGGTACAAAGTGCCGAATCCCTACTTTGAGAAGCAGCCCCCAAGATGCACTTTTATTCCATGTTTTGCGGTCCGCTGAACAAGCCTATTGGTGGAAGTTGACCAGGCTCGTGTGAGAACAGAGCGTGCCCATATAGAACATTCATCAGTAAAAATGACATTTTCAAAATCTCTATCAATATTCTCATGCACCCAAGTGAGTCGCTTTGTCACAAGTTTTTCAGTCAAGAGAGGCTTCTTCATTGTGTTGCATTTCAGATCACGAGTATATAGAAAGGTTCGGATAGTTTCGTAGGATATATCGAAATCATTTGCCATTAATTTTGTTTGTCCTTGCCGCAGTGTTAAACCAGGATTCCGTGGAAACAGATTCACTATTCTTTTTTCATCTTTTTTGTTCACTTTTCCCATCGAACCACGTTCTGGTAAATCATCGACATTTTTAGACACTATATAGTATATCCACTTCTGTACAAATGCCTTCGTTTTTCTCATATATTTAGCAGCCGCTGATTGCGACATTTTGGAACCTTTCGGGTGGATGCGAAGAAACACAGCTTCGCGCGACGCATACTTAGCACCCATGGTGTTTAACGCGATTCTCTTTCAAAAGATCAACGACAACTGAACCTTTGTTGACAGCGCATCAAAGACAAAGCTTCCCTCTATCGGCTCGCGAAAGAATTAGATAAAATCTTTCATTAACTGTCGGTAGGGTCGACCACGCTCTTACTTGACAGATTGTATATGTTACAGTAGTCCCATTTGAATAGTTTGATCGGAGATTGTAGCGTTACCTTGGACAGCATGATATAACAAATTTCGTGAGGATAATTTTTCAAAAAAAAAGTTGCTCTAAGTGCCTATCGATGTCGGTAGTTTGGTAAATTCTATACAAACTGACGATCGATAGTGATGAACCCTAAAGATCCCTGCAAGACCAAGGTGATTGCCGAAAAGGAATACCATTTTAAAGCAAACGACAAAAAATATATCGCAATTTTGAATGATCGTTTTAAAAATCGCCCGCAATAATTGTTATCGCCGTCTATGAAAATTCGCTTCGAAACTTCGAAACCGAAAACAACTGTGATATTATTCTGAAAATCGTTTCCTATATAATTTAGCAATTTAAGAACATGTTTCCCTTAGAAAAGCCGTTTTGAGAATCGGCAAATAATGGTGAAATCAAAAAAGTTTTTCGAAGAGTGGAGAAGTAACGTTTATCTCTTATTTTCATGAGAAAATGTATCATGAATTCTTCATGTTCTGTCTCTTAATAAAGAGATGAATCAAACGCAGAGATTATAATTTAGAGTAAATTAATTGTTAAATTCATATTTATGAGAGGTATTTATTTGTCCAGGCTGAGCTATTCAAATACGGCGACAAACAACTGATAAGGAGCATACATCAGCTTCTTTGTAGAATATGGTCGGACGAAAGCATGCCAAACTAGTGGAATTTAAGTGTGCTCTGCCCAATAACCGAGCAGGTACAACCTTCTACAAGAGTGTACAGGTGCTGGCGTATGCCGATGATATTGATATCATTGGCCTCAAGACCCCCGCTGTTAGTTGTGGTTTCTCCACACTGGATAAGGAAGCGAAGCAAATGGGTGTGGTAGTGAATTATGGCAAGATTAAATATCTCCTGTCACCAAACAAACAGACGTCGCACTCGCGACTAGGCTCCCACGTCACTGTTGACAGTCACAAAATCGAAGTCGTAGATAATTTCGTCTATCTTGGAGCCAGCATTAACATCTACAACAATGTCCGACTCGAAATCCAAAGCAGAATAACTCTTGCCAACAGATGCTACTTCGGACTGAGTAGACAATTGTAAGCAAGGTCCTCTCTCGACGAACAAAAACCAAACTCTATAAGCCACTCTTTATTCCCGTCCTGCTATAAAGTGCAGAGGCATGGACGATGACAGCAACCGATGAGTCGACGTTGCGAGTTTTCGAGAGAAAGGTTCTGCGGAAGATATATAGTCCTTTTCGAATTGGCCAAGGCGAATACCGCATTCGATGGAACGTCGAGCGGTACGAGATATATACGACGACACTGACATAGTTCAGCGAATTAAGAGACACCGGTTACGCTTGCTAGGTCATGTCGTCTGAATGGATGAAATCACTTCAGCTCTGAGAGCATGCGAAGCAGTACCTACCGAGGAAGGAAGAGAACCCCTACACTCCGTTGGAAAGACTAGGTGGACAAGGTGGCTACACTTGAAATCCCCAATTGGCGCCAAACAGTGAAAAGCAAAAACGACTGGCGGGCTGTAACCCCGTAAGCGGTAGCTACGCCAATAAAGAAGAAGAAGATTTATTTCGAGTCAAATAAATATTATCGAAAAATTTCGAAATCCCGGTCTGCAACTTCATATTTTTGGGAGCACATTGATTTTAATTCTATAAACTTGCATTATATAAGTGCCATTAAAGGTAGCCTTTAAAATTTGCGCGATATTCGTGGTCAGTTTATCTGCGTTGAGTTTGGTGCTTTTGTTGTTGTTTCAGCTTGTACGATGTCAAAACTGAAATTATTGCGAAGGCGCAAGCATAATGACATGGATACTTTTGACGCAGCAAGGCAAAACCAACAAAGCGCAGAGAAAATGAAATTGTCATAAAAAAGTTACGTATACGCCCCGGCGGAAGATCAGCCGCAAAACAATATGCGCAGCTAAAAAGCACCATGTCCAACAAGGAAATGAAAAAAGTAAAAACAATTAAGTTGGAAAAAACCAACAACATGCTGTTGCAACAACTTTTTTACATTGTGCCGCCGCAAAATGAACTCAACAAAAACTCTTCGAATCGACGAATTATATAATTTTTAGCCATCGTCGTTGATGTTTTTGTGTTATTTTAGTCTGATCTGTGTCGTTATGTCTCGGCTGTAGTAATTGTTGTTGCACGCGCTTAATTTTATTCAATTTTAATTTTATGCCTCCACACCAAGCCCACTGCGCCTGTCGTCTGTCGTCCGTTCTCCGTCTGTCCGCCTGTTCGAAGCGCAACCACGAAAACAGTGTCTCCAAGGAGTTGTCTGAAACGCTATATGTACAGTAGTAGTTATTGTTGTTGCTTTTTACGTAGTGTTATATTGTTGCTGGTGACATTATACTCGCTGTTTTCTTATTGTTGCTTTCGCTTCAAAAAAACTTTTGTTGTTGTAAGCTTCACGCTTGCCTCCGTGTTGCCTCGCTTCCACGCCAACGGACAATGAAAAGTGATAGCAAGCATCATGCAACGCGCATGCATTTCGAACGCAGCCCAACATACAGCGTCCAAGCAACAACTGCAACTATAACAATAAAACAGCGACAGCGTTGCAGCTTTGGCAGCGTGCGACAATGAAAAAAGGGTTGTACCTTAAAATACTAATACATACAACAACTAAAACACACTTTTTGAGTATACCATATTGTTGTCGTAGTAGTAAACACGCGTATAGGAGGGCGAAATAACGGGAGACAAGATGCTGGGCATGAGCAATGCAATAGACTAGGGCGCCACAATTGACTTTAATGGGAACTGGAAGCGTTACGGATAAATATATCGGACAAAGAATTAGACTAAAATTTTGTATTTCTAACAAAATTTCATGTGCGAAATCGTTGCGAGTGAATAAAAAACACAAGCCTACGAGTGGTATAAAGCCATTAAAGGCGGTCGAGAGATCGTTGAAGACACGCTTCCTCTGGACGATCTTCGATCTATTAAAAAAAAGTGAAAGATATGGTGCTTGGTGGTCCGACAAGTGTTAGAGAGATGGTCTGAGTTTAGTGAATATTTTGGGTATGAAACGCATTCTTGCTCGACTCGCCCCGATAAAGCTGTTTTTTTTTTGCTCAAAAAGAGTACGATTGTGGACGAATTTAAAGCCAAAACGCAATGATGTATTAGAAGGCATAACAGCAACTGACTTTAGCCGCTTTAACAATTTTATAATAAGCTCAAAGCGCTTTGTCGACTTTTTTGCTATAATTATATTATATATTATTGCCAAAAATAATATATAATATAATTATAGCAATTTATTATATCAGATCGACGTTCCTTTTAGGATCTGCCTCTTAACCTAACCCAAACTGTCGGGGTCCACCAAAACAGGTATAAATAAGTATCAGAGGGGATACTCCTCAAGGAAATGCATCCATCCATCAACTTGTCGAATCTCCTAATAATACAAAAACAAAAGGTGTCTCCGATTCACTATTTTACTGCTCACTTCTGCTCTTTTGTTAAAAAATTTACATGTAAAAGCAATAAAAAAAAGTTATAGAGTTGAATTACTGCAAGAGAGTATGCTGATATTTCATTCAAGTTGTATAGCAGCTATCTTCAATGCTACCATGTTTGTTTTACATATTTTAGATCAGTTTTACTATAGTGAATGGTTTAACTGATAAGTGAAAATACAAATTTCTTTTTCTTGCATTTTTGAAACTTCTAGCAATTAAAGTAACATAAAAGTTTACTGTAAAACCTCTTAAAGCGGAAAAAAACCGTCTGTCCCTTCGAAATATGATGCACCAAACCACGAATATCGAAAAAAAGACTCAGTATCACTTTGATTTTTGAGCGGCTTTAGCGTTGTTCTTTGGTTTCGGCTCGCTTTTTTCCTACATATCGGTTATTGTTGACTTGTTTGCATTTCAAACATCGGCTGTTAAATTGCTCTATACAAGGTACCTTCCAATGTAAACAGAACAAATGGTTTTTCGCAAAATCTATTTTTTATTCAAAATAGTCTCCTTCTGCTTCAATACAGCTTTTTACACGGCCTAAAAGCATGTCGAAATAGTGTTTTAGTTCGTTGGGCGGTATGGCCGCCAGTATGCCGGTACAAGCCTTTTGAATGACCTCTGCGTCTGCATAACGCTTTCCTTTCATGGGCAAATGCATTTTCCCGAAAAGGAAGAAGTCGTACGGTGCCATATCAGGTGAATACGGGGAATGGTTAATGGTTAAAATGTGATCTTCAATGATGTCCTTCGAATGTTGGATTCTGAGCAATTTTTGGTCGTCAGTCAATTTGTGCGGAACAAACCTTGCACACACCTTTCGTAAGCCCAAATGTTCGGTCAAAATGCGATAAATCGATGTTTTGGAGATGTTCAATTCCATTTCCATGAATTTCAATGATAATTTGGGTTGGTTTTTGATGAATTCACGCACAGTTTCGATGGAATTTCCGGTGATCACGGAATCTGATTGGTTCATATGTTGATCGTCATTTATGTCCTCACCACCACTTTGAAAACGTTGAAACCGTGCACTCTGCTACGGGATAGCAATCACCGCCATAAACTAGTTTCATCAATTGAAACCTTTCGGTAAAAGTTTTACCAATTTTAAAACAAAATTTAATGTTGGCTCTTTGCTCGAAGCTAATTTTCGCACCGATAACACAAACATACTTACACTAAAAACGCAATAACTTGACTTCCAATCAATGAAATGTCATTACTGGACAATCGATAAAGATAGCAGATTCTAACTCGCCAGTCGACATATAGATGGCGCCACCAGGGGGCACTAGATTCAAAAAGTCCCGTTCACTTTGTAAAGCACCTTGAATAAACCTGGCATTGAAATTCGCACGATCAAGCATCCGAAGAGACCTGTTTACGGTCAGTCCTACCAACTTAGCAAAATACATTGTTTTGAAATATCATTTTCCTGCGAAATTTACAATTTTTGGGTACTTTTATGTCACATTATATTAATAAATAAAATATTTCTCTAACCATGGTGAGCTTTTGGAAAAGCGTATACACAATCATCAGCGTATGCAAAATGAACGAAGTTTTACCATGTCCGTCTGTCTATAGGCAAGTTTCAGTTTTAGAGATGACGATCTGAAATGCAGTATAGGTCTGATCTACCCAAGAAGCTGATTATTTGTCGGTTCAGCAAACTCGGAAAATTTATTTATTTGAAAAATCAACAAATTAAAACATTTAAGACAATTTGGCAAAATAACGTACTAAAACTTCTGCGCCATAGGCAATTGCTTAACTTGCCTATATGGACGTGCCGGCCCTGATAGCATATATGTATATAGCTACCATACAAACTGCTCTATCAAGGTTTATGTGAGAGTCTGAAAGTTGGCTTCAAAGCAAGCAAAATTAACGTTTCCTCTGTCTACACTACATAGGCCCATGCAGGTATATTCGTTAAGAATCTAGGTACACTTTTGACTGTAATTTTGAGCCATAAAAAACCTCTTCTTTACTCGTAGTAGGCACATGGACCCTTTTTTGTTGCATTAAGACTTCATTCCATTTATGACGTAATTCTTAATTTTTAATATTGCTATTAGAAAGCCCTGTTGCTTTAATAAAAATAGTATCTCATAAACTAGGATTGAAACACATAACCCTTTCCAAGTAATCTAGCACTCAACACATACGATTTTGGCGGTGAAGTTGGTAAACTTTTCCAGAAGATATTTTTTTTAAATATTAAATAAAAGCACATAGTTTTATTTTTAATTAAATCAAATTATTTTCAAAGTTTGGCTAGTTATATCATATATTGCATATATTTGCATTTATTTACTGAACTGTTTTCTTTAGGTTGACACTCCCATTACAAATACAAGAACAAGCAATTTCATGTCGAGGGATTGTGTGACTTTGTATCAACAGAAACATCTCAAGTAGAGTCTTGAGTACATTTCGGAGCACAAGCTTTTGTGTTGAGACTCGTTGCTCGTCATAACCACAATAAGATACTCACTCGGTTTGAGTGAGCTTAAAATTACAACACGAAAGCACTCAACGCGCAACGGTAAAAGAGTGCTTACTGAGACTGCAACGACCGTTTGCAGTTGATTTGGATTTGGATACGTTTGTGCACTAGCTCATGACTGTATGTACATATGTATGTAAGTAGAGAATAGCTACGACTCGCTGAAGCGAAACAACGCCACCAACCAGCAGGCAACTACCGAATTCACGTCGAGTGTTGTGGCATAAACAACCCAACGAGCAAGCGACCGACCGCATGGGCGAGCAAACGACCGATTGAATGCGAGAACGGCGCGAGACTCACTTGAGCCACCAACCAACAGGCCAATAGCCCATGGGCCGAACTGCTGATGGGCAAGAGTGCCGATAAAGCTTACATATGCACATATATGCACGGTAATGTTTGTGTACGCTTGGAGAGCGGCGGCGGAGAGGCTTTTTGGAGCAGCACGAAGTCGGATTGGGGATGGTTGGGGAGAGCTACTGTGCTCTTGGTGTTGCGCCAGCAGCGCGAGGCATTTGACTGTTTTTTTCGTTGCACGCTCAGCATTCGCGTTCGGCATTCTTTCGAGTTGGTAGCAACTTTTTGCTGCTGTCGCCGCCAATAACACTTGCAGCACTCACAACACTATAATTGAAGCGACGAAAAGGTGAACCAAAAAACAAAAAAAATAAGAACAAAAAACAAAGATTCCTAAAAAAATCAATACAGCACAGCACAACAGTAGGCCGATCGAGACAAAACATTTATGCTGCAAGCGAGCCAAGCAGCGGCATTGCAATTTTCGGTGAATGAGTGAAGATGCGCGCGCGCGCGATTTTCGCAACTTTTTCGGCGACCGAGCCAAGTTGCAGCCAGCAAAGTGCGAGTTGGCGTTGAAGCTGCATAATCGATCGTCTTGGTCCGGCTATTGCGGCCATTATGCGCGTTGCTACGTGTGTTGCATGCTAGATTGTTGAAGAACGGCTAGCTCCGTTTGCTCGAGACGTCGCAGCGGCAGCAACGGCAGAAGAACACGAGAAGTGGTGCCAGCAGTTTGGTCGAATGCGAGTGCGTGTTATTTTTGAGTGCGAAAACGCATAAGAATTGCAGCTTGCAACGGTGTTGCAATAACGTTTAGGCCGCCAAACGCGCGACATTGAAACCGAAGCGAGTTATTGAATGTGCAGAAAAGGAAAACGAAAATAAAAATAACAACACCAAACATATGCAAGTGGTGTAAAAAGTTGCAATACGAAACCAGATGCAAAGTGAAAAAAGCGGAAAAGTGAATAAGGTGAAAAAGTGTTCCGGCGTTTTTGCATTTAATTGCGAGCTTTTGTTTTTTCACGCATCGCATTCTTGTTGCAAGTCAGTTTGCAACGACAAAATAAGAAAATTGATGATAAAGTGTATTGCAAGAAGTGAAGTGCAACATTTTTTTTAAGAAAAACGAGTATTACATATATGTAATGGTATTTAATTAAATCACCTTGAAGTACACATTGAAATGCCAACAAAGTGTCGCTTGCAACATTGTGCTACAAAAATCGCCGTGAAATTTTGAAAAAAAAACGCAGAAAGTGAAACAACGGATAAGTGTCCCTATGTGTAGAAGGTATTCAGTGAAAATTTTTGTACTCAAAGTTATGTTCCATAATCACTCCAAGCGAGCCCTAACCGGATGCAACCGGAAGTTTCGTAGGGGCTATTTACTTAAATCAACTACATTCACACTCAAGGTTGAACAAAGTCGATTTTTGTATAGTTTTTAGTATGTTCCGTTGGTTTAAAATCAAGAACTTATCACTTTCTCAGATGCGCATACTGGGAACTCTTCCCCAAAATAAAGTGCGTTAGGTATTCATAAACATATGTGCGTTCAGATCGCTTATTACCTAAAGTATTTACTTTGGTAGAATCGGAAAGTTTCTTCACTGCCTTTACTACTTAGAACTTATAATAGATAGAAAAAAATAAGTCTGGTAACAAAATATTGGCAGTAATAGGTCTGTAGTAGGTCTGTGCACAGGCGAACAAACGAATATACCCATCAAATTTCGTGGTTTAAAACTATTATGCATTACATTGCAAAAAATAAAATGAAAAAAATAATATGTAAGGAAGGGGTATGTTTGTTCATAATCGAACAAATTCTACTCTTGTAACTTGAAATTATCAAAGCTAGGGAAATACCTTTAGATGAATAAGCTTTGCAAGTTGTATGGAGCCCAGTTCAGGTTTTCACCGGATTGTAGCTATTTTAGACACAAATATGCACCGTTATTAGAAACACAATCTCTTTCAATTTTATTAACTCTTCATGTGCTTTGTTAGTCAATTCTACTAGCAGTCATCGCTTTTGCAAACCATTGTAAAATAATGATGCCCGCCTAGGGTTAAAATAACACATACATACATATATACTCGATATAGGAGGTATAAACTCAACTGGAAGCTCGAAAATTTTTCTAGTAGATACATGGGGCTAAAGACATCATTAATCGACCGATTTCTGACATATAGGCATACTATTATTAGAAAAATATTCTCTCCGAAATTCTAAAATATATATCTCATAGATTGAGCGATATTTTCGCAAATGGGAATTTGATCCTCATAGTCGGTTCCGAGGCTTTATTAGATTTGGCCCAATTTGGACGATTTTTGGTCGTAAAATGGCCTACTTTAAGGCGCACTACTGGGGCAAATTTTTAGCCCCATATATTTATTAGTGCCTGAGTTGCATACTGGAAAGTAAAAAAAATCAGAGGGAATTTAAAATTATATTATACGTGAAGTAGTCGTGGTTATAGTCCAATTTCGCTCGTTTTCGTATTGCAACATATGTAAGATGGTCAGGATAATTATGTATATGTACCAAATTTGGTCGATATTGATCAAGTAGGTCCTGAGATATGGGTTCTCGCTTAAATGCGCGCGGTGTCAAGTTCACCCTCCAATTTAGAGCCCGGCTCCAATAAAGTCCCCTTGTATCATCCCAGGTGGAAAGTTGATTGTCTCTGTCGTATTTATTTATTGATTTTTCGCGCTTTTAGTAGGTTTAACGGAATCGTTATATGGGGAGTTATCACCTGATTTCATTAGTTTGGGACGTTACGGGATTACTCTTGAGCGAATTTATTAGGGGATATATATTAAACCTCTTTTCAAACATTTTAGCTCACAGGTGCCACAAGTTTACATCTTAATTTAAAGCTAAGATGTGGTACTCTATATGTTTTCGGTTAATAGCGTTATGTGGGCGTGGTAATGAAGCGACTACGCCGATCTATGAACTTGCCCTCATTTTTTTCACGAGTAAAACTACCAGGTTTCAATAAGTTACAAGAACTTTTACTCAAGTTATTGTTTGCACGAACGGACAGACAGAATTCAACTCCTCTCATCTTTCTGGTCATATATACATAGCTCTATATCTACTTCGATTAGTTTTAGGTGATACAAACAACTGTTAGGTGAACAAAAGTAGTATACACTGTAGCAACATGTTGCAAGAATATAAAAAAACGAGCCGTCGGTCGCACCCAAGCTGGAATACCCCCACAAATAAAGTAGTTTCCGTAGAAGAATATATGCTTTAGTGGTCCGATATTGGCAGTTCCGACAAACGAACAGCTTCTAGAGAAGTAAAGAACGAGTGCAAAAATTTCAGATCGATTATGCATAAACTGAGGGACTAGTTCGAGTATATGCAGACGAACACGGCTAAATCGACTTATGTATATAATTTTATGGTCTCTACCGTTTCTTTCTGGGTGCTGCAAACTTTATATACCCTTTTAAGGGTTAAAAAACAAAGAAGAAAGTTCTAAGTTATGGTTGAACGAACAATTTATTCTTTCTCAATTTACTAAGATCAAAAGTGTAATTATATTATGTTTGTATGTATATTAAAAACTTTTGTGAAAGACTTCAATATTAGTTATTCGACGAAATTATGTATGGATCACAATCATATTTGACCTAAACTAGTAAAGTTCATCTAAATAGCAAACAGGAAGATATAGTCCGATATCTATGACTTATGTTGCCGAGTGACATAATGCAAATTTCTTGCTGAAATCAATTGTAGGAAATTTAAAATATTGGGTAGATGTTAGAGAGAAAAGTTATTGGAGGCGCGGCTACCGTTATGCTATATGAGGGGTTGGGTTTAGACCGATTTTATTCACATTCTTAAAAATTTATAGTCTGATTTCGGTAATTTTTAATGTGATATGACATATCTTACCGATAATTTCATTGGTGGTTGATTTACATATATACGGCAGAGTGAGAGAAACATATGAAATTTAACTTGTGGGAGTGTTTGCGTTCCACTCTTAGGGATAGCCCTTTATAATTTTTCACTTAAGTGCCTTTTCTTGGCGTGGCAATCAAGACCAGGAAAGGGAATGTTTTCAAAAATTTCTTTATTTAAGAAGATAATCCTATAATGTAATGAGATGTTGGTGAAAATATGAACCAATACTATTTTTCTGATATATAAGAAGGTTTTTTCTTTACGGATGAATAGTCTAGAAATCCTCTACAAATTTTTTAAAAACCCCCGAAAAATTCAAAATAATTGAAAGTTTCATTAAACCGACAGTACGTTCTTATTATATTAGATTGGCATCGGAAATAAATTTTTAATAAATGATTGTAATTTTTTTTATGATAAAATAATTTGTTTGATAATTATATTGACTTTGCATTATCTTCAAGTCTTTTATAATATTCGTACTCTTGTACGCTAGTGTCAAAATAACGCGTTAATAAAAGAAAAAGTGTGCTTTAATTCTCAAAAACCCAAAATATCGGCTATAAAGTGAGTGATTTCAAGTTGTTGGAAGGAACAGCTATAATGTGAATGAGTGTTCTATAAATTCGAAGCAATTTTCGTACAATTTCTAAGCACATAACCGGTATCGTTCAATTTAAGCGTTCTGTTAAGTTCTAATAATCTACTACTGTGAGCAAAATATAGTAAGATTTTTTACTTTAAATTTCGCGCAAAAGTCCCTTCATAGAGACATTTCTTTCTTAGGTTAGTATGACTGTCAGTGATACATATCTGTTTCAAATGTCATATCAAAATAATTATTAGTGTTTGGAATACGCTTGTCTGTCTAAAGTACATAAAATGCATTCGGTCAATTTTACGATTGAGTGAAATTGTTCAACAAAGGAGTACCATTATATTTTGTATGTGGAATCAAATTTCTGGTGCCGAAACGTTCAGAATGTTGGAATAGGCCTTTGGTGATAATTGTTGGTCGCGAGCAAGTGTTTTTGTTAGGTACAAATTATTCAAAGAAGGTCGAGAACGAGTTGACGATATCATGTCCAGGAATGCCATCAATATCAACTGATGATCAAACTTCAATAAAATAAAGGAATTTGTGCTTGAGAATCGATTATTAAAGAACGAAAGATCAGTGAAAACCATTTTGAAAGATCAGTTGGGTCTAAGAAAAGTGAAAGCAGAATGATCCCAAAATCACTAATTTTTTTCGAGAAACAGCGTCGCGTTAACGTCTGTGAAAAAATGCTACCCGTCAACCAGGATGTCATGAAATGTATTATTACTGGCGATGAGTATTGGATATATGCTTAAGACGATAAGGCACGATCACGGCCGAATATCGTGGCAAATGTGAACCAAAGTCGAAAAAACCTCTGGAATTAAGTAAAAAAATCTACAGTTTTCTTCGTTTATCGAGGTGTGGTGTACTAGGAATTCTTTCCTCCCAAACTGTCAACAAGGACATTGTATTTGCGTATTGTGCGTCTTTTGCGTGAAGCTATTCGAAAAAGAGCCGACAAGTCTTGGTTTTTGCACCACGATAATTCATTCAGCATTGAGTCTATATGAGTTTTTCGCCAAATTTTCAGCCAATATGGTGACGCAACTACCGTATTCGCTTGATTTAGCTCCCTGTGGCTTCTGGCGATTCAGCAAACTTAAACGACCGCTCCGGGGAAACCGTTTTGAGTCGACATTAAACGAAAATCGCTACGTGCATTGAAGGGTATTCTGCAAACCAGTCTGAAAAACGTGTATTGGGGCCAAGTGGGATTACTTTGAGGGGTATGATATAGAGTTTGAAGAATAAATTAAGAATTTTAAAATTATGCACAAAGTCTTACAATTTTTTGCTCATAGTTGTATAGCTCGAAATGCAAAGCGGAAAATTTGGAGATTTCGAAAAAAAAATCTGCACGTGAAATTATAAAGTGATAGAGATAATTTGAGGAAATCAGCATTTTATGTTGGGTTCTGTAATATTATTTTCGTTTAATCGCATTAAAATAACTTTAATTATTTTGGAGAAGAAGTACTTTTATTTATTATATATTTGTATGTAGGTGTCTGTAGTTGGACCAGAGCGGAGTTGCGAATTTTTTATTAAAATTATTTGAATTAAAAAGTAAACTTTCAATTTCTCTGTGCGAGTTGTGATGAAAAATGGTGGAACAATAAGTAGGCAGTAGTTTTTGTAATTTAGTATGTGCTTCGGATTATTTTTTTATATTTAATTATATTTGGATAATCTGGTATTTAAGATAACTTGTTAGAATCAAATATCTATGCAGCTTTTTTAATCACTACAATCCCATCTTTGGGATTAAAAATTACAAAAAAATGTGTATATTTTTAATGAAGATTTGCGAGATGCCTGAAGAAAAAAAAACGAAACATTTAATGTATTAAATCTTTGTCTCATAAAAGCTAAACCTTCATTAATCAGATAACTAAAAGTTAACCAAGCATTACATCAATTAGATTTACATAACGTTAAGGCGATTGTGTTTAATCCCAGAATCCCAGAATTTAGAATGTTTAAAACATTCAGTAGCTACCCATTCCGAAACGAAACGTCGCTTATGGGTCTGAATTATCGTTGACGGCTGTTGAAGGATAGCTCAGTTTTGAAAATTTACCTTCATAATATCTTAAGATAAATTTGAAACTAAATGATCGTATGTACAGAAATAATAACGAGCAATTTTTAAGACCTCCTTCCAGAAATCAAATGCGAATCGTGTCTTAACAACAATCAAAATTCATTCGGCTGCTTTCTTTTGCAGATTTTCAAAACTAAGTGAGAATAAAAATTCGAACAATAATAAATATAACGGAAAATATTTTATGGAGTGAAAGCAACTGAAAGTTCTAAGTGTTAACTTGTGGAAGTTCAGAAAGTTTTAATTATTGAACAAAACCGACGATGAAAGTTTAAGTGAATTTCGAATTATCTATGAGCAGTTATGTATATAAAACGTGAGATCGAAATAAGAAATTTTATTAGTGATATGTAAAAGGCAACAATAAAATTCTACAAAATAATTCAAGGAAAGTGAGAAGTGTGCAAACCATTTAAACACCCAGCTTCCTAACGTTAATCAATCAAATCGATTAGACTTAAATCAAATAGTGTGGCGTGTGCGTGAAATATAAGTGAAATTGCCAAATCATCGTTCACCGCGTTTAGATGATTATGCATGGTACCTGGTACAAGGGACCACAACTGGCGCATCGCACACATACCCACAGCGATTACCATCGGGATTATACACCAACTCATCATCAAAGCCACCATCTACATCCACACCACTCCCACCATCATCAGGCACCGCCGCCGCCACCACCACCGCCGACGCATTTACACTCGCATTCTCATCATCCACATCCGTATCGTTCGTATCCTTCGTTTGTTGTTGCACCGTATCATGAGTCGCCGCCCAGCGCTGCGCCAACACCCGCATCCACGCCAATACCAACGCATACGCCTGCAGCGTGCTTGAACGGTGTGCCGGCACCAATACTGGTGGAAGGCTCCTTTGCCGCCGCTGCTGTGTCCAATTCAGCCGTCGGCATCAATCAATTGGCGTCGGTGTTGAGTCCAACAATTAAAATTGAACAACCTTTCGGTGAACCGCTGTCGGTGGATGAGTATGCGCTGAATTTGGATTGCAACATCGAAAACACTTTTCGGGTGAGTCAAAAAATATATAGTTATCGCTTCGGTAACCTAACATTTGATTAAATATAAATAGTATATACCAACATGTAACTATGTACTCATGACAACTTTTTAGACAATATAAATAGATGAGGATTGCACCGCGACCTTAGCTCTATTGTGCCCTAAGTCACAGCGACCCACCTAGAGTCAGGTTATTGATAAATTTCAATATACTGCCTGGTGCTAGTGAGACGATGTGATCCCTAATTGGAAACATGGATCCAAGGGCCTTTATCATACATTTTCTGACTGCTATGAAGTCAATTAACAGGTATTCTGTAGTTTCGCACTCCTGTCTTGGAACCGGCAATTCGCACAAGAAGCTAGGCCCTTGTAGAATGCGACAAGTAGCCTGAGTTTGTCTCTAGGGAGGTTGATTACATATTTAGTCAAACCTGCAGAGGGTATAACTCCAGCAGGGAAGGAGACACCCAGATTAGGTGCATTTGGTTACGTTCCGCTAGATTATTCAGCCATTCTCTACACTCTTGCAGCAGTAGTGATTTGATCTCATAGGAAAAGATTGCTTTAAGTGCCGCTTTACTGTCGCTAAGTATGGTTTTACGTTCGTTGCGATAGCTGCGTTGGAGGTTTATTTCTACGCACCGACTTATGGCAAGACTTCTGCTTAAAATGTCTCGAAAAACTTCCCGCAGATATGAAGAGTTAGGTGAGTGGTCCTGCGACTTCTGCACCAATTCCCTCCGATATTGATTGTACTATCCCTAAGCAATAGCTCGAAAGTAGAATCATTCTATTCAGGCTCACTGCTACGGGTAACTTTGAACTTCTTCGATATGTTTACTCTTTTGAGAGAAGAACCAATGATATTGGTTCCCGGTTCCCTTCCGCTGTCATTTGAAGCACTGTGAAGTGGTGTGACCTCAAGCATGATTTCAAGTTCTGCCGTAGGGCAGGTGCGCATGGCGCCCCACAAGCAGATGTATGGAAGTCGTTGCAGCTTCAAGAGGTGGAGCCCCGCCGAAGTCTGCGATGCTTTTCAGGTGTTAGTGTCGCCGATGTTCGGCATTGTTGGATAGATATTGATTTTCTTTTCCCTGTCTCGAGCATCCCTCGATTCTTCAAAAAAAAGTGGTCTAAATTGCTCTAGATACGATCGAAAATAATTGTAATTGCGTGGCCTGTCTGATCTTATGTTAATAGTAAAATGTGGACACATTTAATTCCAGGTCTAGGTCTGGGCAAAACCGAAAGGAAACCAGTAATTCTCTGTCGGCGAAAAGCTTTTGTAATTTGTTGTTATTATTATTTGGAATGATGGTGGGAGTATATTCCTGTAAAAGGCAAAGAATTTTATTATCGAATTTAGAATTACTTTTCTTTTAATGTCGTACTTTTTGTATTTTTTGATTAAAATTATTAGTCTTCCTTCCTCTTCTTTTTCACCTTCAATGTTTGTACTATGAGGTAAAAAGTTTTTACTTTTCTGACGGCTTTAAGCTGGTTCTTTTAATTGTATTGTGTTTTCACTTTGGAAGTCATTTGAAATTAGGCTTTTTTACAACCGTTACTTGTGGTAAACAATGATATGGAGGAAAGGCAGATTCTCATGCCCAGCTTATCACGCCCTTTTTGCTATTTCATTTCACACTTGACTTCAATTTTAAAGGTAGAGAGGCATAATAAGCATATGGCAACAAAAGTAAATATGAAGTGATATTGAATTCTAAGTGGTTCTTGTCCGATTTCGAATATTTTGTGACAGAAGTCAATACCGAGAATATTATGAATCAAATTTGGGTGGAACCAGAATTGTACTAATGAAATATGCACAAGAAGTGCAATTTTATGTCGAGTTCTTAAATTGAAAGCATAGAAAATACAATTTGTATAAGAACTTGAGCCGTTCGACCTTCCCAAGTGACATCGCTTCGCTCTATGGGCTCTTGAAAAGTTCCAAGAAGACCCGACGTTTTCCAAATTTTTTTTAGCGAGGAAGTCCACTTCTGGCTCAATGGTAAACAAGTAAAGTTGAAGCATTTGGAACGAAGAGTAACCTGAACAGATTCAATAGTTATCATTTCATCCAAAAAACAAAAGTTTGATATGTCTTGTGGGCCGGTGGTATTTTCGGTCCATATTTATTCAAAAATGATGAGAATGTAAAAGTCAGTGGCGACCTTTATCGCGCCATGATAACTATTTGATGCCTGAAATTGAAGCTAGTGATCGAGGTGAGATTTGGTTTCAAGAAGATTTTCCCACTCGCATCAATCAATTAATTTATTGAGAGAACACTTCAGTGATGGAACAATTTCACATTTTGAGCCGGTCGATTTTCCACCAACATCGTGTGATATCACACCGTTAGTCTTTTTCCTGTGGGGATATGTAAAGTCTAAACTCTCAGCAGACAAAACCGTTTCGATTCAGGTCTTGGAGCAAAACATCACGCATGTCATTCGCCAGTTAACAGTCGAAATGCTTGAAAGAGTCATCGAAAATTGGACTCAACGGATGGTCCATCTGAGACGTGGCCACGGCCAACATTTGAAAAAGATAATCTTCAGAAAAATAAACGACAAAGAAAGTTCTTTCGAATGATAATAAACATTCCCCATAAAAGAACCTCGAAATGGAGCACCCTTAAGAACATGCTTGTCGTAAAAAGAAAAAATTTTCTTGAAACCATTTTTACAAATTGTCTGCAGTTCTTTGTACGAGCCAATACATTATTTCCAACATAAGTGACATTCTGCGAAGAAAAGTACTTCGAGCTGCAAGAACAAAATTTTATAGTTAAAAACCCCACCGCCCCACATTCTACTGTGGATCCGCCCCTGGTACGGGCCCATCAGTTTTTCCATTGCCTGAAAAAAATAGTTTTAGAAAGTTTTTTCAATCTGTTTTTTTCAGCCATTTTCAAAATTAAATAAAAAAAAAAACATTTACCGTTTAACGTACATACATATCGTCACCTGAAATGCAAATTAACGTAACAACATTTTCAGAAATTCACAGTGGCATGAATGAAACACGGAATAAAATGGAACATGAGTGAAACAAAATATTAATATTGGTTAAAACTGGTTTATATATGACCGCAGAACCAGAAAATGTTGAACATATTTAATATTATGTATATAATTTGAAGTAGTGAAGCGTAATCAATAAGACACTCAATTTCGAATTTTTTGATGATACGTTATTTTGCATTTCAGGTGACGATATAGAGTTTAGCAATTTAGGCAGGAATTTACTTAAAAAAATCCCACAAATCGCCTTTTTTAGGTGATCACCACTAGGAGTGGCTCTTAGAGAACTTACGCACATAATTGTTATTTTAAAATGGAATATTACTAAAAAGCTTTACATGCAGTACCAACCCAACTCGTCGTGAGAAGTTAAAAAAACTTGTCTAACCTGCAAAATATTCTTGAAAATAATTTGTAATCTGAAGTACGAACACTCGGAGTCACCGCCGCTTAAACTACCCATGAAATATAGCATCTGATATTTCTTTCTTAATATTAGTATACTACTATGAGACACTGAAGCTGGTGATAACGGTATATTTATCTTAAAATATGTCATTAAAGCTTAACTGAGTAATTTTTAAAGCTTCATTCTGGGGTTTTAGATTAGATCTACAGGTGCTTTGTAATTCCACATAGAGGTTTATTAATAAAAAACTTGATATCTAATTCTGATACTTCATCTTGCCCCTTGAACTCCTAGTCACCTAGATATCTAAGACTAGTTCTAGATAAGGCCGAATATAACCAAAAGGGGTGTTCCAGAGTCTCAATGTCCGAAAATTCGCCTAGCGCCGCCAATCTTATATCTGATTTCGCTGCCGAGCTTACCGCTGCAACTTCAATTGGCGGCAGATTGAGTATCCTTACAAGTGCAGCCGTAGGAGTGGTCCTTAGTACCATCGTTATACACAGAGCAGCAATCCGATATATTCGCTCCAACGGTTTCCTATATGATATTTTACTGCCAGCGGTCTACCACACCAAATAACCGCAGTGTAACGCATTTTCGAGAGCACCACTGGCTTTTTCAACCTCTCTTTCACATTGAGATTGCACGTCACTTTGTTGTCCAAAATTATTCCCAGGGACTTGGTATCTTCCAGGATTTTGTACACTCTTGTAAAGGATACCATATCCCTCTTATTGTCATTTGCCTTTAAGTTAGCCGATAATGTACATTGGTGCCACTTATCACGCTACTAATTGCGCAGTACAGGACATACAGGAGAGGCGACAATACACCTTCCTGAGAAGTTCCTGTTCGCGATAGTCTGAGAAAAATAGCTTCTTTCCATTCTATGTTAATCTTCCTGCAACCTAGTAGAGCTTGTATCCATGTTCTAATGGCGGGTTCTATCTCGGCTGATTCCAGACTATTAACATTTGTATCATTGGCGTCCAGGACATTTTCCTTATTCTCTAGCGCTTTTCTATATTTCAGACTGGCGTAAATAGTAGTTTCACTGGATCTACTCTAAGTATGGGCTTGTCGAGCATTCGAGGTTAGACAATGAAATCTTGTACCCCTAATGTAGACATCTAATTTAACTTTTCACTCTTTTCACAATATATTTACTCATTTGATTAGATAGAACGTGTTTTTTGCCAAGAATTCACACACAAGTAACGAAGTGTGATCTTTTAACAAACTACAAACAGCTGAATACTGTCAGCTCCTTCAGCGAATTATGTTTTATCTCTTCGATCGATTGAAAACGGATTCTACGGAGCGGCAATTTAAGTTTGTGGAACAAGAAAACATCACACGTAGCCAAATCTGGTAAATACGGTGGTGGATTGATGGTATTCATTGTCTTTTTTACTTTAAAGTACAATCGTCGCTCAATGGTGCATTATCATCGTGTAATGTTTTTTTCCTCTTTATTCCGATGATTGTTGACGTGTTTGCATGGCAACACATGTGTCATCAGTTATAATGCTCTCCATAAATCTGAGATTGGTATGATCTCTTTTAGAAAAAATCAGCTTTTACATGGATGACGATTTTCAAGCCCATTTCTTCACTTTCTTTTAATATTTTCATTACTTGAAGACAAAAATTCATTTTTTGGAAATACTATTCACCCGGAGAGTTTAATTGGAATTTCCGGGTGCTTTTTTGTCACAATGTATACATATACAAATATACTAAAAAGAAATCATTCAGATCAGAAAACCGTGTCAGAAAAACATTTCAAAGCTTTTGAGTTTCGGACATTCTGAATCATAAAAAAAAAATACGGCAATTTAAAATAGTTGTAAGTTAGTAGTACTGTTAGTGACATCTATGTGAAATTTCACATCAAAATATTCCTTAGTATTTGAAATACGCGTCGTTTTGGGAGGCTCTAAGAGTGAATTCTTCGATTTTTACTATGTCTGAATTTATTGAACAAAGAAGTGGGATTAAATTTTGCTTGCGGAATGAAACTTCGCCTGCAGAAACGTTGACGATGTTGCAAAATGCCTTTGGGGATGAAACTCTCTCTTCTAAAAGTGTTTACAAGTGGTATAACGAGTTCAAAGCCGGTGCTGAGAGTGTTGAGAAAAATGTGGGGTCAAATCGGACAAAAACATCGACTGATGAACATCACGTCAAACAAGAAATAGTGTTTGAAAATCGTCGATTAACTATTAGAGAAATTGGTGATAGTTGGGACATATCATTTGGATCGGTGCAGGTGGTTTTGAAAGACGAATTGCGCTTGAGAAAAGTCAAATCTCGAATGGTTCCAAAAACACTCAATTATTTCGAAGACCGCCGTGCTAACATCTGTGAAACAATGCTCTATGACTATCAAAACGGAATGAAACGCATGATAACTGTAGATGAGACTTGGATCTACGCTTACGATCCCGAAACAACCATACGATCAATCGAGCGAATATCGTGCTAAAGGCGAACAAAACACGTTAAAGTCGCTTAAAAATTAAGGCCATGTTGGCAGTTTTCTTCGATTATCGTGGTGTTGTGCATAATGAATTCTTTATGCCGGGCCAAACTGTCAACAAGGAATATTATTTGAGCATTATGTGCCGTTTTCGTGAAGCTCTTCGCCTCAAGAGGCCAAAATTGTAGGCCGAAAACTCTGGGTTTTTGGACCACGAAAAAGCACCATCTCATACTGCATTGGTTCATTATCTGATTTGGCCCTGTGTGACTTTGGCTGTTCAGCAAATTCACATGACCACTCCGAGAACACCGTTTTGAATAAATCGAGGATATAAAAGCTGAATCGAAGAAGGCTCTGATGGCCATCACGACAGTGGATTTTTCCAAGTGTTATGATGGCTGGAAAATTCTTTGGCAAGAGTGTATTGCAGCGGGTGGGTATTACTTTGAAGGAGATGAAATGGATTTGCAGAATAAATAAAGATTTAAAAAATATAACAAAATTCACTTTTCATTTGATCACATTAGTATTTTGAAACCGACTTTGTCTCATTTTAATATATTCAAAAAGGATTGATTGGGTAACATTCTTGGAGCCATTGGGCTGTTATTAAACTTAATTTGAAAGAAAACGAAAAATCGCGAAATCTCACACATATGTATATTTAAGGATACATTAATTTGTATGCAAATGTTTGTATAGCTAAGCAGGTAAGTATTTCTTATTCAGTAGATCTCAGCACACGAAAATCATCTCTAAAATGAAAAAAAAAACTTATCAATCAATTTAAATACTTAAACCACAATACGAAATTTGAAGATGTCATGGAATAAATATCCCCAAAAACCACAAGTAACCAATTACAGGAAGATCGAAATAATGAGCAAAAAGAAAAAATTACAAAAACACGTCTGCACGTTGATCCAACCAAAAAATGGCAAAAACAAATCATAAACAAGAAGATAAAGTGTGTAAGTATGTACATATATAATTCAATAGTGTAATCTGAAGAAAGAAGAGTGTATCTACAATAATATAATATAAATACAATTATCGCCTATAAAAAAAGCGAAAAGCGGTCGAAACAGAGAGCGGCTGAAAATTATAAATTTGACGGCGGCAAAACGCGACCAGTAAAAACACGCCAAAAAAGCATTAGAGAAAATAGAATTCATAAAAACTCATTGAGGGCGTGTTCTAATTGGATTTATTTCAAATATTATTAGCAACAACAAAGCAGTCGTGGGATCGCCGTTTAAACGGCGTACGGGTGCATACAATGGCATAAGGAAAAACGTAAGAATTGCCGAAGACATTGAGAAAGTGGTTGAAAAAGACGGTTAGCGAATAAAAAAACGTCAATACAGCAATAACAACAATGCACGAAGAGCCTGCATGTAAAAAATAGACGGACAAGTAGTGAAATAACTTAAAAACTCGCATTAAACACGCCCACATCAAGAAGCAACAACAACCAACGGCAAGGGACAGAAATGGCGTTTTTGCGCAAATACCGGTAATATTTACACTTTTTAGTCGTGTTCTTCTAACTGGCTAAGCGAGCAGAGTCGGCAAGTTCGTTGAGAGCAACGCGCCAACAACACTAGCGTAGCGGTGGAAGTGAGATGGAGCAATTACTCGTGAGAGAGCGTGCGCTCGTGCGTGAGTGAGCCCAAAATTGGGCGAAATATAACAAAACTATAAATTTGGCGAGCGTTTGAGTGCGGTTGCACAAAGTCACTCAAAGAGAGAATGCCAAATTCTTATTAAGCGTTAAGAGTATTTTTTCATTTCAAGCTTTTTATAGCGCTCAGGATGCATGGCCTAAATACAGTGAGTCCTTACGTGTTGCGTGCAGCTTTTTTCGGCCGATTGAGACTAAAAGAAGGGTTGTGTCCTTGCTGCCATAATTAGTTTTAGTATTTTGCTCGTTAACGAAAAAAGCTGCCACACATTGGTACGTCAGAGCGAGAAAATTGTGTTATTTGTTGGTGTATTTTGCGAGCCGAAACTGTTGCACCGACATTTGCATTAAAAGGACATTGATGAGCTTTTTGCCAATATATCATACGGTAATGAGTAGATATGTATGCAGGCATGCAGTTTTGCATATTGATTTGCTTGTAACAGTTAATCTTCAGCTGTTGAATTATAGCAAATTTGAACTATTTTCGTGACAACTTGCAATTATCAAATCTATATACGAATTTAAGGTGAAAACTCTCCGGGCCACTCAGTTTGGTTATCTCTAAACACATGTGAACACAAAGAGCAACTCTTAACGCAATATAAACCAGTTTGTGGCTTTGAATGCGCCAACATCCTGAAAAACGGTCCATATCATCCTTCTTAGCTTAAGATATAGCTGATCGACAGATTTGAACAGCTACTAATTGTACTCTGTAGTAGGTACATATATAAAGTTTACCTGATATTTGTAACACCTAAAGGGAACCTCAGAGACTCTATAAAGTTATAGTTACATAAAAGTATATAAGTGATCAACCAGGGAGAGAAGGACTCAAGTCACACTAAAAAAGGATGGATAGTGCAGGCAACGTCAGTGGAACATTCACACCTACCCTGACAGATAAAAAATGGCTAGGGAAGTAGGCGCCGAGACCTATTGAGCTAAGTCTCAGGCGACCCTCCAGCTCCCAGAATACTGCAGAACCCTTCAGGTCTTTGCCGCCAGGAAAGCTGGTGATTTAGCTATTAACGCAGGAAACGACATAGAGAAGATCAATATATACGGCTTTACACGACTGCATGTATACCGGGTAGCAGACCACAAGGGCATTTCAGGAAACGAAATAGCGGATGAGATTGCCAAAAGTGTCACCGTTTAGCTATCCGATCGCCAAGATCATATGCAAGGGAGTGGAGGGAAAATACCATGTTTTTTCTCAGATGGCTTCGAGGGGCTGCCAGGTATCAAATGCGAGGCATATAGGTATTTTGATAAATTCTTAGGCGACAACAACACCTCCTCTGCTTCCGACCAGCCTCTGCTAGAAGTCGACATGTTCTTATTTACTGGCATAGAAACCGCTTACGCAACTATAGCCGAGCTAATAGCAGCGCACCATTCGTTTCTTCTTTTCGCAGGGTGGCGCCAGTTGGAGATCCCAACCGAAGCCAAATCCTTCTCCACCTGGTCTTTCCTACGGAGTGGAGGTCGTCCTCTTACTTTGCTTTCTCCGGTTGGTACTGCGTCGAATCCTTTCACATCTTGACTGTTTTCGTTCATTCGAACGACATGACCTAGCCAGTGTATGCGCTGTCTTTTAATTCGCCGAACTATGTCAATGGCGTCTTATTTCTCATACAGCTTATCGTTTCGCCGAATTCGATATTCGCCGTGGCCAACACGCAAAGGACCAAAGAGCAACTCTTCACGCAATATAGACCAGTTGTTGGCTTTGAATGCGCCACATTCTGAAAAAAGGTCCATATCTTCCTTCTTAGCTTAAGATATAGCTGATCGACAGATTTAAACAGCTACTAATTGTACTCTGTAGTAGGTATATAAAGTTTACCTGATATTTGTAACACCTAAAGGGAACCTCAGAGACTCTATAAAGTTATAGTTACATAAAAGTACGTATATAAGTGACCAACCTGGGAGAGGACTCAAGTCACACTAAAAAAGGGTGGATAGTGCAGGCAGCGTCAGTGGAACATTCACACCTACCCGGACAGATAAAAAATGGCTAAGGAAGTAGGCGCCGAGATCTATTGAGCTAAGTCTCAGGTGACCCTCCAAGCTCCCAGAATACTGCAGAACCCTTCAGGCCTTTGCCGCCAGGAAAGCTGGTAATACAGCTATTAACGCAGGAAACGACATAGAGAAGATCAATATATACGGCTTTACACGACTGCATGTATACCGCGTAGCAGACCACAAGGGCGTTTCAGGAAACGAAATAAAGGATGAGATTGCCAAAAGTGTCACCGTTTAGCTATCCGATCGCCAAGATCATATGCAAGGGAGTGGAGGGAAAATACCATGTTTTTTCTCAGACGGCTTCGAGGGGCAGCCAGGTATCACATGCGAGGCATATAGGTATTTTGACAAATTCTTAGGCGACTACAACATCTCCTCTGCTTCCGACCAGCCTCTTCTAGAAGTCGACATGTTCTTATTTACTGCCATAGAAACCGCTTACGCAACTATAGCCGAGTTAACAACAGCGCACCATTCTTTCTCCTTCAGGGGGGCGCCAGTTGGAGATCCCAAGCGAAGCCAAATCCTTCTCCACCTGGTCTTTCCTACGGAGTGGAGGTCGTCCTCTTACTTTGCTTTCTCCGGTTGGTACTGCGTCGAATCCTTTCACATCTTGACTGTTTTCGTTCATTCGAACGACATGACCTAGCCAGTGTATGCGCTGTCTTTTAATTCGCCGAACTATGTCAATGGCGTCTTATTTCTCATACAGCTTATCGTTTCGCCGAATTCGATATTCGCCGTGGCCAACACGCAAAGGACCATAAATCTGTCGTAAAACTTTTCTCTCGAAAACTCGTAACGTTGGCTCATCAGATGTTGACAACGTCCATGTCTCTGCTCCATATGGCAGGACGGGAATAATGAGTGACTTATAGAGTTTGGTCACTGCTCGTCTAGAGAGGACTTTACTTATCAATTGCGTACTCAGTCCGAAGTAGCATCTGTTGGCAAGAGTTATTCTGCGTTGATTTCGAGGCTGACATTGGTGTTAGTACTGGTTTCAAGATAGAAATCCACGACTTCGAAATTATGATCGAAAGAATGTCGCAGTAAATGTCGACTAAGTAGAAGTGTGGGGAGCATAGATTATACATCGCATTTCAAGAAACTTCGGTATAGCGATATTCGCAGCTCTTTATATAAAGAAAGAGGATTATGCTGGTATAAAAAGTCCTTGTTGTCTTCTCTCTTAACCTGAAGCAGCACCAAAACTGCAAAGGAAGTTGGATTAGGAGCACGTACAAAATATTTCTGTATATATTTGCTGCTATAGATATCCGTTAGACAAACAAACTATAAAGTACCGCAGCAATATGTTCCCTCCAAGCATGTAACAAAATCCCGTAACCAGTGAAAAGAATTGTAAAAGGATAATGTAAAAAATGAAAATGAAGAATAAAGACTGTAGTAAAATCAGTCATAAGGACAAGCAATACCGAAAATAGCGCAAAGTAACAAGAAACCGGAAGAGCGAAAGAAAGAGGAAGGAAGTGAAAACACATGCTTAAGCACTGCGGATTTTTCCACGCTCATAAATTGCAAGCTTGCTGCACGTAGCCGCGCGCCAAGTGCAACGATAGCAGCGAGCGGGATTGCTGTCACGCGTGTGGGATGGTATGATGCTGCGCCGCAGTCCGCGCTAACAGCATAACTAAAAAAAAATTGTTGCAAATATATGTATGTATGTATGTACTCGTACATTAAAGTAGATGTTGGATGGTGTGCTGATGGGATATATCAGATTTGGATGAGAAAGGGAATAGAAAACTTAAAATATGAGAATATTAAATAAATTTATATCTGTTTCACATATTTACTACTTATTTAATAACTTATGTACTCGCACCAGAGGCCTGCACGATTAAGGTAAGCATCGTACGATTACGTTACTAAGTAACACTTCTGACGATTACCACGATGCGAAGGTAACATTGCGCATCGGCATCGCGGCATCGTGGCATCGTACGATTACTATCTGGTATCGTCAATGGCAAATGAAACGCTATAGTCTTACATGATGTTAATTCGTTGCTGGCTCGACAACGACTGAACGATAGAGCGTAAGCGTACGTGTGAAGTTAGTTTCCACAATTGTTCTAAGAAATGCCGACCATTGGTAACATGTTAGTAATCGGCGATGCCGCGATGCCGATACCCACGATGCCGATGCCCACGATGCCAAAGTACCGTTACGTAGCGTGTACTCGCCGCATCGGCATCGCCGCTTGCTAACATGTTACTTTTTTAATTACTCGTGCAGGTCTCTGACTCGCACACATAAGGTATCTCTGGCACAACCGTCGGTAAATGTAGCCTCCACGATAAAACATCTTCAAATAGGTTGAAGCTGAATGACCTCGCCGAGACCCGCAATATGGTTATCTGTTGTACTAGATTCCAGTACAGAAAAATTCACCAAGTTACCTGGCTGTCTTCGGATCGAAAAGCCGCCAACCAGATGTTGTGATAGGTGGATGGCTCCAGTGGTTTAGACGTTGCAGCCAAAACGCATGTCAACAAACACAAGGAAGGTTCGAGCCACTTTACACGGCTATGTACACTTACGTTGAACAATCTTCAATTTGCTGGTGGAGAAAATTCTTCGAGCTGTTGAGAGTTTAATCAAGCGTACTTCGATGATATTGACATCATTGGTCTCAACACCCGCCCCTGGACAAGGAAGCAAAGCAAATGGGTCTAGCAGCGAACAAGGGCAAGACGAAATATCTCCTGTCATCAAACAAACAGTTGTCGTCGTCACTGTTGACAGTCATAACTGAAATCGTAGATAATTTCGTCTATCTTGGAACCAGTATTAACACCAACAACAATGTCAGCCTAGAAATGCGAGACAGTATAACTCTTGCTAACAGGTGCTACTCCGGAATAAGTTGGAAGTTCTCTCTCGGCGAGCAAAAATCAAAATCTGTGGACGATGACAACATCTGATGAACCGACATAGAGATTTATGGTTCCTTGCGCATAAGCAACTACGAATATCGCAATCGATGGAACAACGAACTGTGTGAAA
The DNA here is from genome assembly GCF_023373825.1 of Bactrocera dorsalis. Classification (NCBI taxonomy): domain Eukaryota; kingdom Metazoa; phylum Arthropoda; class Insecta; order Diptera; family Tephritidae; genus Bactrocera; species Bactrocera dorsalis. The sequence continues at coordinate 85,321,512 of NC_064304.1, forward strand.
TGTACGACATCATTGGCATAGTTCAGCGAATAAAGAGACAGCGGCTACGATGGCTATGTCATGTCGTCCGAATGGATGGAACCCCTCCGGCTCTGAAAATATTCGACGCAGTGTATGCTGGGGTAAGCAGAGGAAGGGGAAGATCTCCATTTCGTAGGAAAACCCTGGTGGAGAAGGACCTGACTACACTTGGTATCTCCGATTTGCACCGAACAGCGAAAAGGAAGAACGGCTGGTGCGTTGTTGTAAGGTCGTCTATAACCGCGCGTAAACGGTTTCTACGCCAATACAGTAGGAGAAACTGAATGTAAATGTCAAATGTTGGAAAAACCAGGTGGAGAAAGAGAAACTGAATGTAAACTTTGATGGCTGGCTTGACATACATATGTATATGTATATATGTAGGAAATGCTGTACGTCCAACAATCAATCTACATATACATATAACTCCTCTAATGTGTTTAAATAGTTTACTTGATGTTGCAAGAATAACCCACCTTTTAAGCTAGATATCGATATATACTTAGATATCGAACTAAAATGATATCGATCACACAGTGAACTTTGTTTAAGTATGGGAGTTATCTAAGGCGTGATTTGGTGTCAGTATCAGTATATAGCATCTATAATCATTTTACATTTTACATATTGAAAGCTAGTAGGGAAGGGAATAAAAAATGTTAAAGCCGCGATTACCAGCAGCAGAAAAAATTAGCAAACACGCCTGAGTTTGTATTGGACTTCCGCTTCCACTGCGCACTCACACAAGTGCCACACTCGCACTCTCGCTTACCCACTTGCAAGTGTGTGTGTGTGATTGTATGTGCATTTACCTGGTTTTTGCGCACTTCCGTTTCTTGGCGCGCTGCTTTTCTGCTATCAATTGCATTGGGCGCACATTAGCGGAAGGGCAAAAGAAATCGAGCTGCGGAAATAGTCGTGGAAACATAATAAAAATCAGAGCTAAATAAAAAGGAAAATAAATATTGAAAACGAAAGGCGAAGCAAAAACATTACAGTTGTGCTTGGGAACAAAAAATGTGTGGACGCATGCGGAGCGAAAGGGGTGGCCGAAGCATACAGCAAAACAGCGCGACGGCAGCGCCGTTACTGCGCTACCGCGTATGCCGTTAACAAGTGGGTTAAGGGATAATGTTTTGTGCGCCAAACCGTTATGCTTGCGCCGCAACTCCTCGTCGTGCATATGTATGTATGTATATTTTTTCTTCGCGCCTCCTTTAACACACTCAACGTTGCAGCTTTCTTCTGCCGTCATTTTATTTTTTCCTCACTGTAATATATTTTTTTCGATTACAACAATTTCTTTTTTTCCGAACGTCGCCGTTTTTATTGCGGCCAAATTCATTGGCAACAATATGTGCATGTGTATGCATGTCTGTATGTTTGTACGTATTTGTTTGAGTTTGTGGCGTGTGTTGCACGTGTATTTGTGTTGATAGCTCAAGTGTTGTTTCCATTTCTTCTATATGTTCAGGCTCAATGCGCTTATCGGTGTGTTTGCAGCGTGGCGCGACGTCCTTGACGCGACTTTTGTTGCTTGCCACTTGCCACTTGCCACTCACCCATTAAACGTGCAACAGCATTGCACTTGCTGGCACAACACACTGCTACTTACGCGTGCAACCTCAACCTTTGCACCATTCTCTGCGCTATTTCGCTGTTGCCGCTCTTCTCCTCACATTCATGTTGCAATTTTTTATATGCACTTCGATATTTATTTCTTCCCACAGTCAGTTCCTGCAACCACCGCTTCGTTGGTTGTTGGTATGTGGCAGCGTGCTAAGCATATATACACTATAACAGTATGTCTGTTGCATGCTTGTCGAGGTGTGTGTGTATGTGTGTGTAAATACATTTATACTTTCATTCATGCATTTCTTTTCCTTTGCTGTCATGCCACATCCTTAGAAAGAAAGTACGCGGTCGCTTTGCGATTTCCTTCAATTGCCACACGGCATGTGGCGGTGTTGGACGTGTGTGGCGCATTTTCTTGCGCGCTTACTGCAGAAAATGAGTTCTCATTTAATAACATGCATACATACACGCCTATATGTATGTAGTGGTGCATGAAATTTGTGGCAGTGATAAGAAAGTGCGAGCTGAAAGTTGTGTTTACGCATAGTGTTGTTGCATGCTGAAGTGTCGTTGTGTGGAAAGCGGGTGGCGGGGCAGGGAGTGTAATGATTAGCAAGCACTAGCTACGCGCTAATGGCGAGCATAAATCGGAAATGCCATATACACGTTGTGAAAAGTGCAATCTGCTGATCGCAGAAGAAAGATTGTGAAACTATATATAAGTATATATATGTATGTAGATATTAGTGCTCAGTTGTTAAAGAAAATATGTTTTGTTTTGGTTTTTCTAAAAGTATTTTTTTTGTGAAATGCGACTGTGAATGCGAAATCAGTTTGTACGAGGTGACCTTATGTTGAACTTTCCAATAAAAGCGGGAGAGAGAGAAAGAGAAAAACATATTTCTGAAAAACTTCTTCGACCGATTGTATCTTCAAATCTTTCCTCTAACGCATTGCTGAAGAAACACAAGAAAAGCGTTGATTTCAATAAGATTTTGACTTAGAACTGAATCTAGTTAGCTGTGCTAAGAAACTGCCTAACCCTGGTTATGAAACATGGTACACTTTTCAATATTTTAGCAATAAAACTAAGGTGCCAAAGAAGTGCTGGAACAAATGGTGAACATTTTTTTGCTATTTCTGTCGGAGGTGTTGAAAATATTTGAGTGCTAGTTGTTGGTACTAGGAATTGAACTTTTTTTGTGCTTTTTTGGTTTGTTTAGGGATTATACAAGATTTTTTCGTTTCAATTTGATATTCTGTTGATCTTTTGACGGAATAGGTCAGATCGGACTACTACATCACATCTGATTATTCAGGGTTTTTTCAATTCCACCGTAGTCTCTTAGACAAGTTGTGCATAATGACCCAAATAACATTTCTCGCATATGTGATTTTATAAAAACAAAGTCGACCTGTTCTAATGTACTCTTTATTACTTAGAGATCACAGTTAGAAATGATCAAAATGTCAACTTTATAGAGTTAAAAGATATTAATGTTAATCGAGAAATTACTTAGTGATAAGCCTTTCTAATATGTTACCAATATTATGGTCTCCAAAGCGTCGAATAAGGCCCAACATTTTTATAAAACACAATAAAAAATTTAAATAGCCCCAGAAAATTACAGGAGTCATTCAAATTTTTGTTTTAAATAATAACATAATATTTTAAAGAAACGTAATATTTTAAAGAAAAAGCCACGAACAAGGATATAATAATAATATTTTTTTATTTTTCTGTTTTTTATTTATTATTTTTGTTTTCTGGAAAATATATTTTTTTGCAAAATTATGTCGAGGAGTAGTGAGTGAACAACAAAAAAAAAAAAAAATAATAATAAAAAAGTCTAATTTAAAAAAAAATTTAAATCTTTCAAAAATAGTTAAAAATGTAGTTAACAGCCAGATTAGTAAGCAGTTGGTCAAATTTTGAAAAAAATTTACATTAAAAAAATATTCGTTTGTAATTTTGCATGATATGTATAAGAACATATGAATAAATCAACAACAGCAAGCACAGCAACACAATCGCAAGCATTTACTTGCATATCATACATCCATACACATGCATATGTATATGCATACATACGTATAAGTATTACAACAAAGCTTTGCAAAAACCCAATAAAGAATTTATGTTGAAAAAGTGTTCGAAGTAAAGCAAGCAATGCGAGTGCAGTACAATAATAAAATAACAACAATAACAATAAAATGTCAGCAAAAATACAACGTCCTTTAATATCGCAGCTAACGGCTGCATCTTGTGTAGCACGCTTGCCAATGCATAGCGTGAGCGCCCTTGGCTGTTACCATTTCTGTTGTCACTGACGATGCAGTGGTCTGCAGCATATGAAAAAAATAACACGCTCTACACACTTATTATACATATACATATATATAAATGTATGTACATACATAAATAAATAAAATACGAATATAAATACAAACAAATGCACGATTCGCTGAAGGCGTCCCCTCTATAAGCTTATGCTTACAACACAGCATACATATAGTACTTGTAAGTATGTATGAGCGAAAAAGTTAGCCCAGCGAGTAAAGTCAAAGGATAGCAAATTATCTGTAAACCAACATGGCTAAATCGATTCAGCTCGTCTCGCTGATCATTTATACATATATTGAGAGGTTTCCGACATTTCCTTTTGGGTGTTACAAACTTCATGGCAAGGTTAATATAACCGTAACCAGGGTATAAAGAGGAGATTAACAAATTTTTATTTTTGTTAAGCAAACTTTCTCTTGAAGTGCATTAGCAGATCAATTCTCTTCTTCTCAGAGCGAAAAGAAAGCTGCAGAGAGCTTTTACGAGTATGTACGCTGTTAGAAATTGTGTCTAAAGTTCAGATTTTCCAGTGGATCATTCTCTGGCCTTAAGTTGCTTTAGCTTTGGGAACATTCCATGAAAAAACATTAGCTCCACGAAAAAGCTTTAGTCGATTATTATTTCCAAAACTCCTCGAAAAATTACATATTGCAAGGCTTATAGAGCTTTAATAAATAATATAATAATAATAGAACTTTAATAAATAGCTTTGATATTAAGCTTTAATAGAGCTTTTAAGTGCAGATTTAATAACATTCAGGCGAAGTTACAAGTAGACGGCACAAAAAGTGCCTAGTTTTAGGCGATCAAGTTCATTTATAAATTTTTACTGCGCTTATTTTTTGCTGAAAGCTTTTCGCAAAAAACCAGCAAAATAATTCAGAAGTTTCTGGAGTGAATTTAATATTCTTGTAAAAGCGAATAAAGGCATGTTTTTTTTTACTTTGTAACTTAGTACGACTAATTTAAAATATAAATCGAGAACTGTGTCCTTATTATGCTGCTATATTAATAGTTCTTCTCACCGACTTCGAGAAAAGAGCCAAAGCTTTTATATTTTTCCAGGATGCTTTCACTAATTTTCAATCGACCACACAGCTGTCGAATTTGTATTGAGTCAATATAAAGCTACAAAAGTATTATTGCATAAAATGTTGCATAGTTTTAGGCAATACATTACTTTTGGCCTTATCTTAAGCAGTGAACTGTGTGTAGAAGTTAAGTATATACCTATATGTTTATAACATTTCATTTGTAGATATGTTGCCATGACTAGTGTAAAATTGTTGGCTTTGTTGTAGCTTGTAGTATGCGCTAGGGCGTCACTTTCTTCGGGATCGAAGCTGCAGTTTTTCAAGTAGATGTCCATATATACATATGGGTGGTAGTAGCATTGATCTGTGCACATGTGTAAGCCAATGTGTGGTGTCTTTAAGAATATTGCAACGTCTTAAGGAAACGCGAATACAAAACAGAAAAAAAATCTATGAAATGCGCACACGAGCGCTTAAAGACGCTACATCATATACGAAAACATTGTATATACTGTACATATGTGTACATGGCAGCGCTTATGGCAGAAACTTAGACGGGGAAACAGAGGTAAAACATAATACACAGACGGACAGACCCATGCATACATATGTACAATGCACGAGCGCGAAAAAATGTAAGTAAGAAAGGCGCTGAAGGAAGAGTCTGAAAGCGCGAGGGAAAAAATAAGCTTTTGCGCTAAAAGATTGAAAGGAGAAAAACAAGTATGGGTGTGAGTGTGTAGCGGGAATGTGGGTACAGTGGCAGCGGGTAACAAAAAAGCGCGCGCACACACACAAACGGACAGACACATGAGCAGTGGCGTTTGATATAAAAAAGTGGCCAAGCAAAATGGCTGTGTGCAGCGCAAAGAAAATCAATCTACTCGCTTGACGGCGCTCCTCAGCTCCTGCCGCTGCCGCAGCGGCTGCGATTATCCTGGCAGCGACGCCGACAAACAGACAAGCAGACAATTGCGGCAACATGTTTAGCTGTACATATGTTTGTATGTACATATGCACTTATAAATGCTTTTTTCTTCTTCTGCGCCACATATTTTTTCCATTTTATACTGCATTTTTTCACTGCGCATTTTATTACTTTGCTTTACTTTTGTTGTTGTTGTTGTTACTGCTGTCGCTACGCTTTTTTTTTGCACGCCACCGTTGGCGGGTAAATGTTTGTTGCTGCTTGCGTTTTTGTTCGCCAGCGTTACAGCTGCTGAATTTCCTGCACTTGTCGTGCGCTCCTTGCCGCGCCGCCACTTCACAGCCGCTTGTTGGCGTTGTGGCGTTGGCGCTTTTTATCTTAGAAGAAAATGCTGCACTGCAGCATGAAGCGCTAAGAAAAAACACTACAACAACAACAACAAGTGCAATTGTAAAATATGTACTTATACTATGTATGGAAAGGAGTGAAATGTGCAAACAAAAACAATTTCAAAGCAACGGCAAGTGAAATAAAAAGCGGGCAGATTATGAACAAAAAGGATATGGGGAAGCGAAAAGCAGTTGGAGCATTGGCACAATGCGGAGAAGAAAAAAATGAGCAACAAAATGGGGCAGCAGAAAAAGCACACACACACACACACAGACATACATAAAATAGAATAATAATAAAAGCGTGAAAAAATAAGCAGAAACAACAGCAAAAACACATACTCAAATATAGCGACAATAATAATGCACCGCTGCTGTCAGCGAAGCGCGCAGCGACCATTCTCATTGCTGGCACTGCCGTTGCAGCCGCTGCCGCTGATGTCCTTACGCCAGTCGGCAGCGGCAGGAGCTGAACAGCGAAACGTTGAAACGGTGAAACGGCAAAAGAGCTCAACGGTTCGGTTTCTCATATGGCAGGGAAGCGTTGTGGCGGTCGTACGTGCATGCCACAAACGTGGCACCAGCGAAAGGCACTGCACTGCAGTGCAGCAGTCCCGGTATCAGCAACAATTGGCAAATAAAACAGAAAAAACAGTGGTGAAGGCTGTCAGCTTAATAACAATTAAAACATTTGTGTTGAAAAAATTGTTCAAAATGTAACTCAGAAACAATCATTGTGCGTGTGCGTCAAAGTGTTTATCTTGTCTCGTGTGGCATGCTACACTATATGCACCGTTATCACTTGCATATGTATATATTTCAACAGCAGTTCGGTTTGCACTTTAGTGTTATTAATTCACGAACCGTTAGCCGTACGCGCCGTTTGCGCTTGCAACGCGCGTCTCTGCGTCACCGAGTGCCGAAGCGTCGCAGATGAATGTAAACAAAGTGCGTGCTCGTGACGCGTAACTGTGTTGGTGTTAGTGTTGGTGCGGGAAAGTGTGACTTGTCTGCTTGCTGGTGTTGCAAGTATTCGAGAGTGAAAGTGCAACTCAAAGTTTGCAGGGAAAGAACAAAATGTGGCAGGTGGCATGTTGCAAATGTGCGTGCAGCAGAGGACATACGGAAGAAGCAGCATGTGTGTTCGGCAGTATGCGAATATTGAAAAAATTGATATCGAATAGGTTACAATAGAGAAACGGTGATAATGAAATAATGAATGCCTCTTTGACGGTCTTTCATTTTTAATTAATATGCGGTGCATTCCAAAGCGAGCGAGACTTTTGGTAGTTTTCAATGTCAGATTTCAATTTTTTGGAGATTTCGTGTTTTTGGACTTTCCGTCTCTTTAGACGAGACTCGTATCTTTAAATGAGTTGTGTCTGTGGACGAAGCATTTCATCGACGCAAAATATTTTTTATATAAACTTGAATTTGATCGGTCAGTTTTATTGCAGCTATATGCTATTTTGATCCGATATCGACGTTTTTGAAAAATAATGAGCTTCTTGGGAAGTAAAAAGTTCTACGTATGGAAAAAAACTGAGGGACTCTTTCGCGTATAAACAGACGTATGAGCAGAGAGTCATGCTAATCATTTATATACATATTTTATAGGGTCTCCAAAAGGACAACATATTATTAGAAGAATCGTAAAATAGATAAAATTAAGTAATCACTAATCTCTTATCAAGCATATTTAATGCACCGCAATGCTCTTCTAAACCATTTGATGCACGAAACAATTTCAACTTCGTGATTTGTTGTGCTCCTTCTCTGACAAATTGGCACTTGTCTTAATCAGAGCTTCAAACCTAACACAATAAAAATATCATACATTCCAATCGGGTTCGGTTGTGTGTGCTTTCTGCGTATAATTTGTGCTCTCTTCTTTGCTCACTTCAATGGTGTGCATTGGTATTGTTTGTTTGCTCTATTTTCTCTACCCAAATCCAGTAAATATGTGCGTCGTCTTCCAGCCAGTTGTTGAGCAAGGTCAGTTCGCCTGTACGCACCTCCTGATGTATGTATGGTGGATGAGTGATAATTTCACGTAATACAAATATATACACATGCATACTTATATGCTGATGACTGATATGCATGGCGTCACTAATGTTGCGTATACGCCGTGTAGGTGCATGCGAATTTTGGAGGAAGATTTTTTATGCGGAACGAGAGTCGTGTTTGTTTGCACATTTTTGTGTGTGTATTTTAAGATTCGTGATTGAAAAATAATAACGCAGAGACAACAACAAGTTATTGAATGTTTTCGAAATGATACCTATAACATATCGAGGGAAAGAATAAAGATATAATAAAAAACACTCACAAACAAAATTTTAGTTTTGTTTTGATTAATTTTTTCTTAAGAATTAAAGCCGACATCCTTTTGTTGAGTTCTAACTTTGAGAGTTTCTTTTTTATTACGATTTCTTCACTTCTGGTCATCTGAAAACAAATTAGGGAAGATTCACAATCAGTAGAAATGTCTTTTAGCATTACAAAAAAAACAATATCACAATTCTTTGAAATAGTCGAATCTCCGAATATTTCTAGCAATAGTTCAGTAATTGCACGTGATGTATTGAGCGTGGCTCCGTCTAGTTGGAACCAGAATGTATCAAGATGAACTTCTTCTTCACCCGAGATCACTCACTCAGATGTAAGTGAGTCTCTTCGAAGAAGATGATTTTTTTAAGAAAATCATAATCGTTTTCAAACTGTTCCAAGCCGAAATTACCAAATTCACGATATTTACGGTGGTCCAATGGCTTCAATTCTTGAATGAGAACAATTTTATACAGATGCAAGCCCAAATCCTTTCTCAGAATCTGCCAGGTTGTGGTTTGAGACAGTCCCAATTCTTGAGAACGTCTTGGAATTGACAAACTGCGTTCCTCAGCAACACTTGCTTGAACGGCAGCAATTACTTCGAGCGATTTTTTGTTTTATTTAAAAACTCGGTACCCCGGTAGTGTTTTCATTCATTTAGAGGACACGAAATAGGCATCGTAGCCATTGTTGCAATGAGAGCTTAATCCCGTTAGAATGGTAAGGATTAGATAAGTTGCCATCAACGTCGTTTAACGATAGTCCGAAGAAACGAGATGTTTTGACGGGGTTGGACTAAAGGAAGAAGGGAGTCAGAAGGTTGGGTTTGCAGGGCATGCATAGAGGTAGCTAGTGTCATGCGGGCACTCATTGCCCGCTGAACATATATTAGATATGTCAGGGTCTATTCTGGATAAGTAGGAGTTTCAACGGTTACAGTATCCATAACGAAGCTGCGCAAGGGTCACTCACGTTTCTCGCGGCAACTCGAGCTCTGCGTCTGCAATTAGTGATGGTTTGACTCCAAGTACGCCATTCACTGAAAGGAAGTCGGTGAAGTTGTTGATGGCTTCACTGTGAATGGCGGTCAGTGTTTGTCGGAAGTTAGTTGGGTCTGAAGTCTGGACGGCGTATTGTTTTATGTCGTCAACGTGGGCGAGGAATGACATGTTGATACTTTCAAGTGGCAGTTCCGCTCTAATTAAGTGACTGCAAGAATGATTTCTGCAAAAGCTCCTCAGCAGGAACAGCTTGGAGAGGAGTTCATTATGCTTATTAACTGGGAGTACGCGGGCCTGCAGGTGTTCGCTGGAAGACAAGAAGAGGCATCTAGTCGTAGTCCGGTGTGCAGTGTTCTCACAATCGCTGTCTCTTAATTCGCTGAACTATGTCGATGTCGTCGTTTATCTCGTGCACCTCATCGTTTCATCGAATGCGATATTCGCCGTTGCTAATGCGCAAAGGACCATAAACCTTCCGCAGATATTTTATGTTATCATCGACCATGCTTCTGCACCATGTAGCAGGACGGGAATAATGAGTGACTTATAGATTTTGGCTTTTATTCATCGAGAAAGGACTTTACTTCTCAATTGCCTACTCAGTCTGATCATGTGCTGTGTTGCAGGAGTTATTCTACGTCAGATTCTGAGGCTGACGTTGTTGTTGGTGTTAATGCTGTTATCTATGATTTCGAAGTCAACAGTGACGTGGGAATCGATTTACTAGTGTTTTAATTTGAGCGAAAGTGAAAGACAGCAGTATTCTTTCAAAAATCAAACATTGACTAGACAATTAGGCATCTGTTTCGAACAAGTGTGTAACTGGTATATTTTTTACCGAATCGTTAAGACAGTAACTAGTTACCGACTAGTTAAGCTGGTGGTTCATTCTAGTTCTAAAACATTTCGTACCTTGTTGGCTTCACTGCAGAGTAGCCACGTGTTGTTAACACACATAACTGTAAGTGCGCGCATATGAGCCGGCTGTTAGCTTAACTCGATACACGCGCATTGTATATTCTAATGTCATCCACACAACTTCATGTACACCTATACATATGTGTAAAATACTGCACACGTATGCTCCATTCACAACTTCGATTCTAAACGTTTCTAGTATTTCTGAATGAAAGCACTTTTTATTTCGCCTGACTTCACTATTCTATGTATTCTTTATTTATTTCAATTCTAAACGCGGAGAAATTCCATGTAAATCGATTAAAATATTTTTTTTTACAATTTTCTAAACACACCCGCCTACTAGGGTGTATAGCGCAATAAAAGAATAATACACCGAGCAGACATGCAACTTCTCTAAAACAAAAGTCGACAAAAAGTCGGGGAATCCGCGGCAAAATGTAGCGTAAAAAACACTCAACGAAAACGAAAGTTCCTAAAACGTGATATAGTTGCGTAGAAAAAATATATATTAGAGTTTAAATAAAATATAAAAATACGACCTAAACAACAAAAATAAAAGCAAATCGACCAATACAAAGCAACGAGAACGGGCGTGGAAAAGGAGGCAACCAGAAATTTAGAATAAATGCAGTGTGGGCAAATAGTATGCAGTGCCAACAGAAAATACAGCAACAAATACATACGTACAAATCTGCGCAAAGTATTGAATTGGTTAAAAAATCCAATGAAAAAGTGCGCCATTGAAAAATATGGGGAAATTTCAAAATAATAAAAACGTTGTTTTGAAAAAAGAAGCAGAAACACAAAACAACCAGGTTTTAGTGAAACAGAATAAAAAATAAGTTTGTGTAGTTACTCATATAGAAAATAAGAAAGTAAAATTTATGCAAAAAGTAGACACAATTCGCGGCATTTTGTCGGCTGCCGTGAGAAGTATTTATTTGAAAAGCAAAAGTTCCTAAACGAAAGTGCAAAAAATAAGCGAATGTGAAAACAAAAACAGTTTTGTTCGTGAAAATTGTGTAGTTAAAAAAAAGAAATAAATAAAATAAAAAAAAAAAAAAAAAGTTATAAAAAAAATTAAAAAGAAAATTAAGAAGAAAAAAAATAATAATAATTAAAAAAAAAATAAATAAAAAAAAAAACAATTAAAAAAAAATTTAAAAAAAATCAGAAAAAAAAAATCAAAAAAAAAAAATAAAAATAAAATAAAAAAACCAATAAAATTAATTGAGATATGACAAGCACGAAATAGAAACACGTGACATCGCAACTAGACGAGCATCGAGCTGAGCATCGCGCCGAACGATAAAAATTATGACCAAACTCAAAAGTGGCTGAGAAATTGTAAAAGATTTGCTGGAATAAATAAAAAAAGATAGAAAGTGAAACTAATAATGAAGTTAGTTTTGACACCAAAATAAATTGAAAATAAATATCAGCAAAAGAAAAAAATATGAAAATTTACGGGTTTTAAAAACACTAAGTGAGTTTTAGGGAAACAAGTGAGGAAAAAGTGCAAAAAATAAAATTTAAAGGAGAAAAAAGTAAAACAAAATTAAAGGAGGAAGTAAGTAAAGCAAAAAAATAGAAGTGCTATAAAAAAATATAAACAAAAAAATATGTATACATACATATATACATTAATAAAGCAAAAACAAGAGTGTAATAAAAAAATAATTTTTCTAAACTAAATAAAATTTTGAAAAGTTTGACTGTAACTTAAACCGCGAGAGAAACACTAAAGAAAAAAACTTTTTGCAAATAAAAAGACAATGTAAAATAATAAATCATGGCAAACAAAGTTCCTAAAGCTTAATAATCGAAAAAAAATAATAATAAATATTTTACATATAAATGATTGCAAAAAAATCGAAAATAAAATTTTTACCTATTATATAAGTGAACTTGTT
>NC_064304.1:85334471-85489759 GCF_023373825.1 Bactrocera dorsalis
AAAAATAAGCAGAAACAACAGCAAAAACACATACTCAAATATACAACAAATATAGCGACAATAATAATGCACCGCTGCTGTCAGCGAAGCGCGCAGCGACCATTCTCATTGCTGGCACTGCCGTTGCAGCCGCTGCCGCTGATGTCCTTACGCCAGTCGGCAGCGGCAGGAGCTGAACAGCGAAACGTTGAAACGGTGAAACGGCAAAAGAGCTCAACGGTTCGGTTTCTCATATGGCAGGGAAGCGTTGTGGCGGTCGTACGTGCATGCCACAAACGTGGCACCAGCGAAAGGCACTGCACTGCAGTGCAGCAGTCCCGGTATCAGCAACAATTGGCAAATAAAACAGAAAAAACAGTGGTGAAGGCTGTCAGCTTAATAACAATTAAAACATTTGTGTTGAAAAAATTGTTCAAAATGTAACTCAGAAACAATCATTGTGCGTGTGCGTCAAAGTGTTTATCTTGTCTCGTGTGGCATGCTACACTATATGCACCGTTATCACTTGCATATGTATATATTTCATCAGCAGTTCGGTTTGCACTTTAGTGTTATTAATTCACGAACCGTTAGCCGTACGCGCCGTTTGCGCTTGCAACGCGCGTCTCTGCGTCACCGAGTGCCGAAGCGTCGCAGATGAATGTAAACAAAGTGCGTGCTCGTGACGCGTAACTGTGTTGGTGTTAGTGTTGGTGCGGGAAAGTGTGACTTGTCTGCTTGCTGGTGTTGCAAGTATTCGAGAGTGAAAGTGCAACTCAAAGTTTGCAGGGAAAGAACAAAATGTGGCAGGTGGCATGTTGCAAATGTGCGTGCAGCAGAGGACATACGGAAGAAGCAGCATGTGTGTTCGGCAGTATGCGAATATTGAAAAAATTGATATCGAATAGGTTACAATAGAGAAACGGTGATAATGAAATAATGAATGCCTCTTTGGCGGCCTTTCATTTTTAATTAATATGCGGTGCATTCCAAAGCGAGCGAGACTTTTGGTAGTTTTCAATGCCAGATTTCAATTTTTTGGAGATTTCGTGTTTTTGGACTTTCCGTCTCTTTAGACGAGACTCGTATCTTTAAATGAGTTGTGTCTGTGGACGAAGCATTTCATCGACGCAAAATATTCTTTATATAAACTTGAATTTGACCGGTCAGTTTTATGGCAGCTATATGCTATTTTGATCCGATGTCGACGTTTTTGAAAAATAATGAGCTTCTTGGGAAGTAAAAAATTCTACGTATGCAAAAAAACTGAGGGACTCTTTCGCGTATAAACAGACGTATGAGCAGAGAGTCATGCTAATCATTTATATACATATTTTATAGGGTCTCCAAAAGGAAAACATATTATTAGAAGAATCGTAAAATAGATAAAATTAATTAAAATTAAGTAATCACTAATCTCTTATCAAGCATATTTAATGCACCGCAATGCTCTTCTAAACCATTTGATGCACGAAACCATTTCAACTTCGCGATTTGTTGTGCTCCTTCTCTGACAAATTGACACTTGTCTTAATCAGAGCTTCAAACCTAACACAATAAATATACTAAACATTCCAATCGGGTTCGGTTGTGTGTGCTTTCTGCGTATAATTTGTGCTCTCTTCTTTGCTCACTTCAATGGTGTGCATTGGTATTGTTTGTTTGCTCTATTTTCTCTACCCAAATCCAGTAAATATGTGCGTCGTCTTCCAGCCTGTTGTTGAGCAAGGTCAGTTCGCCTGTACGCACCTCCAGATGTATGTATGGTGGATGAGTGATAATTTCACGTAATACAAATATATACACATGCATACTTATATGCTGATGACTGATATGCATGGCGTCACTAATGTTGCGTATACGCCGTGTAGGTGCATGCGAAGTTTGGAGGAAGGTCGTGTTTGTTTGCACATTTTTGTGCGTGTATTTTAAGATTCGCGATTGAAATATAACAACACAGAGACAACAAGAAGGCACTCAATGTTTTCGAAATGATTACCTATAACAAATCGAGGGAAATAATAAAGATATAATAAAAAGCATTCACAAGCAAAATTTGAGATTTGTTTTGATTAATTTTTTTTAATAATTAAAGCTGACATCTAACCATTTTTCTATTTTATTACGATTTTTTCACTTCTGGTCATCTGAAAACAAATTAAGGAAGATTCACAATCAGTAGGAATGTCTTTTAGCATTACAAAAAAAAAACAATATCACAATTCTTTGAAATAATCGAATCTGCAAATATTTCTAGCAATAATTCAGTTGTTGCACGTGATGCGTTGATTGCGGCTCCGTCTTGTTGGAACCAGAAGTTATCAAGATGAACTTCTTCTTCACCCAAGATCACTCACTCAGATGTAAGTGAGTCTCTTCGAAGAAGATGATTTTTTTAAGAAAATCATAATCGTTTTCAAACTGTTCCAAGCTGAAATTACCAAATTCACAATATTTACGATGGTCCAATGGCTTCAATTCTTGAATGAGAACAATTTTATACAGATGCAAGCCCAAATCCTTTCTCAGAATCTGCCAGGTTGTGGTTTGAGACAGTCCCAATTCTTGAAAACGTCTTGGAATTGACAACTGCGTTCCTCAGCAACACTTGCTTGAACGGCAGCAATTACTTCGAGCGATTTTTTGTTTTATTGAAAAACTCGGTACCCCGGTAGTGTTTTCATTCATTTAGAGGACACGAAATAGGCATCGTAGCCGTTGTTGCAATGAGAGCTTAATCCCGTTAGGATGGTAAGAATTAGATAAGTTGCAATCAATGTCATTCAACGCTAGGCCGAAGAAACGAGATGTTTTGACGGGGCTGGACTAAAGGAAGAAGGGAGTCAGAATGTTGGGTTTGCAGGGCATGCATAGAGGTAGCTAGTGTCATGCGGGGACTCATTACCCGCTGAACATATATTAGACATATCAGGGTCTATTCTGGATAAGTAAGAGTTTCACCGGTTACAGTATCCAGAACGAAGCTGCGCAAGGGTCACTGACGTTTCTCGCGGCAACTCGAGCCCTGCGTCTGCAATTAGTGGTGGTTTGAATCCAAGTACGCCATTCACTGAAAAGAAGTTGGTGAAGGGGTTGATGGCTTCACTGCGGTCAGTGCTTGTCGGAAGTTAGTTGCGTCTGAAGTCTGGACGGCGTATTGTTTTATGTCGTCAACGTGGGCGAGGAATGACATCTTGATACTTTCAAGTGGCAGTTCCGCTCCAATTAAGTGACTGATTTCTGCAAAAGCTCCCCAGCAGGAACAGCTTCGAGAGGAGTTCATTATGCTTATTAACTGGGAGCACGCGGGCCTCACTATGCAGGTGTTCGCTGGGAGAGAAGAGGCACCTAGTCGTAGTCCGGTGTGCAGTGTTCTGACAATCGCTGTCTCTTAATTCGCTGAACTATGTCAATGCGATATTCGCCCTTGTCAATGCGCAAAGGACCATAAACCTTCCGCAGATATTTTCCCTCAAAAACTCGTAACGTCGACTCGTTAGATGTTATCATCGTCCATGCTTCTGCACCATGTAGCAGGACGGGAATACTGAGTGACTTATAGATTTTGGCTTTTGTTCATCGAGAAAGGACTTTACTTCTCAATTGCCTACTCAGTCTGATCATATGCTATGTTGCAAGAGTTATTCTACGTCAGATTTTGTGGCTGACGTTGTTGTTGGTGTTAATGCTGTTATCTATGATTTCGAAGTCAACAGTGACGTGGGAATCGATTTACTAATGTTTTAATTTGAGCGAAAGTGAAAGGTATTCAGTATTCTTTCAAAAAACAAACATTGACTTACAATAGTTCTGCAGCATAAAATTCGAACTAGACAGTTAGGCATCTGTTTCAAACAAGTGTGTAATTGGTATATTTTTTAGCGAATCGTTAAGGCAGTAACTAGTTACCGACTAGTTAAGCTGGTGGTTCATTCTAGTTCTAAAACATTTCGTACCTTGTTGGCTTCACTGCAGGGTAGCCACGTGTTGTGAAGCGTACACACATAACTGTAAGTGCGCGCATATGAGCCGGCTGTTAGCTTAACTCGATACACGCGCATAGATATTCTAATGTCATCCACACAACTTCATGTACACCTATACATATGTGTAAAATACTGCACACGTATGCTCCATTCACAACTTCGATTCTAAACGTTTCTAGTATTTCTGAATGAAAGCACTTTTTATTTCGCCTAACTTCACTATTCTATGTATTCTTTATTTATTTCAATTCTAAACGCGCAGAAATTCCATGTAAATCGATTAAAATATTCTTTTTTACAATTTTCTAAACACACCCGCCTACTAGGGTGTACAGCGCAATAAAAGAATAATACACCGAGCAGACATGAAACATCTCTAAAACAAAAGTCGACAAAAAGTCGGGGAATCCGTGGCAAAATGTAGCGGAAAAAACACTCAACGAAAACGAAAGTTCCTAAAACGTGATATAGTTGCGTAGAAAAAATATATATTAGAGTTTAAATAAAATATAAAAATACGACCTAAACAACAAAAATAAAAGCAAATCGACCATACAAAGCAACGAGAGCGGGCGTGGAAAAGGAGGCAACCAGAAATTTAGAATAAATGTAGTGTGGGCAAATAGAGCGCAGTGCCAACAGAAAATACAGCAACAAATACATGCGTACAAATCTGCGCAAAGTATTGAATTGGTTAAAAAATCCAATGAAAAAGTGCGCCATTGAAAAATATGGGGAAATTTCAAAATAATAAAAACGTTGTTTTGAAAAAAGAAGCAGAAATACAAAACAACCAGGTTTTAGTGAAACAGAATAAAAAATAAGTTTGTGTAGTTACTCATATAGAAAATAAGAAAGTAAAATTTATGCAAAAAGTAGACACAATTCGCGGCGTTTTGTCGGCTGCCGTGAGAAGTATTTATTTGAAAAGCAAAAGTTCCTAAACGAAAGTGCAAAAAATAAGCGAATGTGAAAACAAAAACAGTTTTGTTGGTAAAAATTGTGTAGCTAAAAAAAAAGAAATAAATAAAATAAAAAAAAAATATAAAAAAATATAAAAAGTTTAGAAAAAAAATTATAAATAAAAAAAAAAATAATTAACAAAAAACACCAAAAGAAATCAAAAAAATTAAAAAAAATAAAAAAAAAATAAAAAAGTCAAACAAATTAAAAATAAAATAAAAAACCAATAAAATCAATTGAGATATGAAAAGCGCGAAATAGAAACACGTGACAACGCAACTAGACGAGCATCGAGCTGAGCATCGCGCCGAACGATAAAAATTATGACCAAACTCAAAAGTGGCTGAGAAATTGTAAAAGATTTGCTGGAATAAATAAAAACAGATAGAAAGTGAAAATAATAATGAAGTTAGTTTTGACACCAAAATAAATTGAAAATAAATATCAGCAAAAGAAAAAAATATGAAAATTTACGGGTTTTAAAAACACTAAGTGAGTTTTAGGGAAACAAGTGAGAAAAAGTGCAAAAAATAAAATTTAAAGGAGAAAAAAGTAAAACAAAATTAAAGGAGGAAGTAAATAAAGCAAAAAATAGGAGTGCTATAAAAAAATATAAACAAAAAAATATATATACATACATATATACATTAATAAAGCAAAAACAAGAGTGTAATAAAAAAATAATTTTTCTAAACTAAATAAAAAAAATTGAAAAGTTTGACTGTGCTAAGAAAAAATTAAGTGTAGTAAATATTTAGGTTATATAAAAAATGATAAAGTGTGAAAATGTGGCAATTAAATGGGTTTTAGAAACGCACGTATTTGAAAAAAATATTAATTATCATAAAAAATAAAAAGTGAGCACAAAATTATTTTAAAATCTAAAAAAATTGAGGGTAAAAATTAAAAAAAATAAATTCCAAATAAATCTTATAAGCAAAGTAACAAAATAAATTATAATTTTACATTGAAAAAAATTAATAAAATAAAGCCAAATTATCTTAAACCGCGAGAGATACACTAAAGAAAAAAACTTTTTGCAAATAAAAAGACAATGTAAAATTATAAAGCCTGGCAAACAAAGTTCCTAAAGCTTAGTAATCGAAAAAAATTAATAATAAATATTTTACATATAAATGATTGCAAAAAAATCGAAAATAAAATTTTTACCTATTATATAAGTGAACTTGTTAAAAATTGAAACAAAAACTACCAAACCACTCACGATTTAATAAACAACAAAATAAATTAGTCAAAACAAAATATATTTTTCCAACAATTAAAAATTATAAAGCGAAACTCAAGAAAATGCGTGTAAATCTGAAATGCAACTAAAGAAAAAGGCGAGCAACCGGAAGTTATTATACGGAAAGTAGCACAAACAAATCTGCAGCATTTTATTGAGCAAAACTTTGCCGCTTGAAAACGAAAGCTTTATTTGTTTGTGTTCCACATGTTTCTGCATAGCATACTTGAAGGCGCACAGAAAGTATTCGCGCCGCACACATAGCGAACAATGAATATGTCACCCAACACAATGAACTGTTGCGCTGTACTGACGCCATCGGCGGCAGGCACTCTCCTGCGACGCAATGATACGCAGCGCATTTTGTCTTTGGCCAGCAGCCACAACATCGCTTCGGCGCAACAGTTGGCCGATGTGGAGGAGTTGTGCACGTGGCGTCATAGAAGGCGACGCGGCAGTAACGACTGCAAAAGCCCCGTTCAGTGTTTGGACTCCACGTCAACGCCGCCACCAAATGCAAGAACACCAACGCCAGCAGCGACACCGTTCTTAATGCCGGCAGATTTCTACAAAAGTTTGCTCGTGAGCGCTGCCGCTTTGCAGCAACAACAGCAGCAACAACATCAACTGCAGCGACAAAAACAGTTATATGAAAATGAAGTCGAGTACGAGCGTAAATCACCGGCAGTCTCCAAGCGTGCTGAATCCA
The DNA here is from genome assembly GCF_023373825.1 of Bactrocera dorsalis. Lineage (NCBI taxonomy): Eukaryota > Metazoa > Arthropoda > Insecta > Diptera > Tephritidae > Bactrocera > Bactrocera dorsalis. The sequence continues at coordinate 85,341,355 of NC_064304.1, forward strand.
CTAATACTGCTCATTTCTCACGTAATTTCTTCTTCTCAGCGGCAGCGGCTGCAGCTGCAGCTCAACGCAGCGCTGTCGCAGCGGAACTGCCTGGCGAGGTGGCATTGGACTCAAATGATAGCGCGAGCGTTAGCAATCATGTTAGTTGTTGGAAGAGTAATTAGTTTTAAGTTTAAATATACGAGTATTATTTAAGCCCATCTTTAAACTGATAGGGTGTGGTCTAACCCTGACATCTATTCTTTTAAGAGTTTTGCTTATCTGGGGCTTTACCAGATGGCTACTATACGCGTTACATTCTCATTTGACTTGAAGACAAGTCTGAAATATTTTAGAAAATTGGAGTAGAACTTACCATTGGCCTAACATTTCGAACCGATTCCAGTGGTTTTGGTATCAAATTATAAAACACCCAGGTATTAACTGAAATGGTAACAAATTATAAAATATCCCACATAATAACTGATATATTTAGCGTAAGCTAACAGGATGGACGCTCAGAGTTCGAATATGGACGATGGGGAGGTGAATAGAGTGGATGTCTTACGACGCACCTAAGTCTAGGCCTTTGGGAGGCTCATTGTAAAACAATTGCGACTAAAATGACTTCACTTCACATAAAAATTGTTCTCTTAATGCGAAACAGCGTCAAGAATAATTAAAATTTTTTCGATATAAAATTTTGCATTCGCATAGAAGATGCTAACAATAGTCGTTGTGTTGTATTCCGATTTTGCTAGCACAATTAGATAGTGTCTTGCTAGCACTCCCATTAGCATTCTTATATATTAGGTTGTCAAAAAAGTCTTCCGGATTTTTTTAATGGTTTTTTTTTTTATTGAAATTGAAATGAATTTTTGATGACTCATGCCCAGCTCTTGACGCTACAGCTGCTACTATGCCGGTCTCTTTCGACCAATTCAGCGATTTTATCGCAATTTTCGACGACAGGCCTTCCGGAGCGTTGCGCATCTTCGACCACCTTGAAAGGTTGGGTCCATAAACTGCACAAATTTTATTGGCGGCTTGAGATACATTTTTGCCTTTTTAGTACTGTAAAATATGCCGTATTTTCTCTTTATTTTGCTCCATGTTTGCGCCGATATAACTCACGAACGACTTAAAAGAAACGACAATCAATCAAACACGTGTTAGCGCGTGAAATGAGTTTTCCAAAAAGGTATAGCATGAGCCGATGCGACGAAAAGCGAAAATACCGCAAGACTTTTTTGACAACCTAATACTTAATTCCGTTTGAATTTTAATACTCGGCATGTGCGGCTCATATTCCATTCACGGCAATTTGCCTGTTTGATGAGCAAGTTAAGGATTGACTTCAAAGAGACTCAGCCTCTATATGCATAACATGTTTGTCGGTTAAATATCTGCAAATAGCCAAAAGCATATTTAAAATCCGTAAAGTCTAATTCTACTGTTGTATCTGCTCTAACTAGCTCATCCGCTTCACAGTTACCAGGAATATCACTATGTCCTGGAACCCATTGCAGGTTTATTATGAAAGAGAATATCTGCTTGTCTATCTGTTGTAGGCACATTCTTTGTCAGAACAAGAAAGCTTTTTTTAAATGCTGTGATCTTCACTTGGAAGATACTGCAGTGGTCCGAGAGACGGAAGGCGATTCTTGTATTTATTATTTTGCTGAAAAGCACCACTTACCAATCGACTATATAGGTTGAGCCGATCCCAATAGATGCTTATTTCTGCGTCTCTGTACATCTGTTCTATTTCCCACTCTTCTCTGAAAGAAAAGGCAATATTGGGGACCAAATTTAAGTTCACATCTTACTACTAAGTATCTTAGAAGGAGGATTATATTATTATTATTCAGTATAAGAGCTGACGCTGTCAGTTGCTTGCGGGACAAAGAAAACCCCGTTTTGTTTTTTCATCAAATAAGCTTGTTCTTTTAGGGAAGTAGCTGTTGTTCAATTTCTTCCATTCTCGCATTGTTTTATAAGAGAGACTTCATTTTCGTGCTGGCTTCGTTTCTATTTTAAGGTGGGTGTGGCTATTAGTCGATTTTTATTTTCATGCCAAAAACTATTATAAGCTAATGAATTCAATGTTTCCGCCGAGCCTGATTTATACAGCTTTTGTTTCAAGGTATGTACAGTTAACCTATTACATGACAGGAATAAGTCCACATTTCAAAACGTTTAGGCCGTAGATGTTTTTCTTCCAAAACATTTATCTCTGGTTTCACAATGCCCTGAGACAAAGGCCATAACTAACAACGTTAGTTGTTCCTAAATAAATCTTAATTTTCCCCAGCTACCTACCGCCTGTATAGGCAAACTTTCTTTACGTTATAAATATGTATCATTCTTCTCAGCCTTTTGCTATATATAATATCAACTTTAATAAATTTAAGGAGATACATCATCATATGATAACTTAAAATACATATATTTTCAGATTTTAACCAAATATTACTTCAATCATAATTTTTCCTGTTCTTTATTCACAGAAGCCTAACAATTATTCCTGGCCCCTGGCAGCTGTCACACCGCCGAGCGCAATAGCCGCGCAAGCGAATACAGCGACACCGACCAGCACCACTGGTTCTGCTATAAATCACACGTCTTCACATATTGCCCTTTTACCGTCTTCCGGCTCGGCCACACCGACACCTCCCGTCGGCGGATTAGATTTGCATGCCGCGGTCGCTGCTGAAGGCACACACAATTTCGAGAGCACGCTAAAGTCGCCCGCTCAACAACCACTATCATCTCCAACACAGCGTCAGCAACACAACTCCTCGTCGGCAAGCCACCTGAGCAATTCACAACAATCACAGCAACAACATCAGCATCAGAGTTTGCATTCGACCGGCTCGACACCCAGTTCGCCTACAGCGGTCAGTGCAGCGTCGGAAGCAGCAGCAGCAAGCGCGGCCGCAGCCGTTGCCGCCACCATGCCGATTGGCGGGGTTCAGGGGCAAAACCCTACACAGGGTTTAGTGCATTGGATGAGTGCCGTTATGGCCGAACATATGACTGGGCAGACGCATCACGATCCGACAGGTGTCGGCATGCATTACATGTGGAATGGTAATGTCGATGTAAGTATTTATATTCCGTTATGATTATTGCTTTTCACTTTCATACATATATACGTTATGAGTGAGCTTCCTTGTTGAGGAGGGTTGATAATCGTTTTTCGGCAGAGTTAAACGGTTCCAGTAGTTAATGGGTGGCGAATGCGTTTCGTTGCATTCTTCACATACAAATTTTAAATTGGGGAACTAAAGTTTTTTCCAGGAATAGCTTGAAGTGGTACTTTAAATTCCTCAACCAATCAATTGGCAAATTATATAAAATAGTGATGGGATGCAAAGAGCTTTATAATCACTATTTTAACGGTTCTCTGTTATTCAATGCAATAATAATCGTATTTACTACAATTTCGTGAACGATGTAAACCGTCCTTTGTCTTAGACTCCCTCAAATATTATGGCCCTCTTCACTATCTTAAGTAGGTTGCAGTTCCCTTTAATGTCAAATTTTCAAAGCCATGTCTACAAAAAAGTTGAAGCTGTCAAATAATTAAAATGCTTGCACTTTAAAACTATGCCTTTACTAATAATTTATTTATTTTTTTTTTCGTGTTAACTCTCTTGCTTACAAACCATGTATAGAAGAGACGAACGTGAGCAGAAGTTAAGAAACTTTGTCCTTCAGTTGATGTTGACCACGAAGTAGTATTTTTTGTAAAGCACGACGAAGTTTCCTCATCTTGTTGATTCAGATATAATAAAGGGTGATCCATTATGAGTACTTTAAGCAAAAAGGTAGACACTTCAAATTTAAGGGATATGTTTATTATCATTGAAAAGAATATTCTTTGGTATTTATATTTTGAAGATTATGTCTTTCAAATGTTGGCTGCGGCTACGCCTCAGATGGTCTATTCATTGAGTTCAATTTTCGATGACTAGTTTGAGCATTTCCACTGGTAACTGCCGAATGTCACGCGTGATGTTTTGCTCCAAGGCCTCAAACGAAGCGGAAGTGTCCGCATAAACTTTAGAATTTACATATCCCCACAGGAAAAAGTCCAACTATGTGATATCGCACTATACTGGTGGCCAATCGACCGGCCCAAAACGGGGAATTATCTGCTAACCGAAGTGTTCTCTCAATAAATCCATTGATTAATGCGATTTGTGGGAAGTGGCGCCGACTTGTTGAAACCAAATGTCGTCGAGATCACAGCTTCATATAGTCGGTTATCATGGCGTAATAACGGTCGCCATTGTCGATTACGTTCTCAACAAACCACATCAAACTTTTGTTTTTTCTGCATAAAATGGTAGCTCTTGAATCTCTTCAGGTTGCTCATCGTCTCAAATGCGGCAATTTCGCATGCTTACATATCCCTTGAACCAGAAATGAGACTCACCGCTGAACAAAATTTGGCTCGAAAACGTCGGATCTTCTAGGAACTTTTCAAGAGCCCATAGAGCGAAGCGATGCTGCTTGGGAATGTCCATCGGCTTCAAATTTTGCACAAGCTGTATTTTGTACGGCTTCAATTAAAGATCTCTCACTCTCACCTTCGGCTGCTATATTTTCTTCGTGTTGGGCGTGGTCTATTCGGTCGAATGTTATCTAATAATGAATGCGGGGTCTTAAGATGGGTGATGGTGCTGCAAATAGTACGCTTAGTAGGCCGATTATGTTGACCGTAAGTGGATGGAAACGGGCGAAATACATTCTTTATAGAACGTGAATATTTGTAATAAAGTTGAATGATTTGTGAACGTTGTTCAGGCGCAAGTGTTTTCATGATGAAATGCCAAAAATAACATGACAGCTTGACATGACTCACGCGTGACCAGTTAAAAAAAGGCTGTTGAAAAAAGGTCATCTGCTTGGACCACCCATTACAACAGTATACATCGTTATACGTCTTTATATACTTATAAGTTCCTCATTATGCTTTGTAATTTCCGCGCAAATTAACTAAGTTTTCTCAGCGTCAATATTTTTTGTCAGCTTCAAGGCGAGATGCAGACAGGCAGAATTGAGCTTTTGATGGAACATCTATACAGTCATTAGGGTGATGCTTAAAGCACAGAGTGAGCTATTTCGTTTAATCTTTACACGCTCTAGATTACTCTAGATTAAAGATTTTGATTGAGAATGTTGGAGGTTAAGTACTGATGTATCCATGGAGAGCCAAAAAAAAATAAACTTTTTGGTCGTTGAAACATTTTCTTCCAAACTGCAAGAACACCTTAAAAACGTACATACATAAAATGAAAGTATTGAAGTTTTTTGTTGTTGCTTTCTGAACTCTTACAAGATAATCAGTAATACTTCCAAATATACTTATAAAACTGACAGGTGAGCATATTTAAAGACTTTCGAATGGAAATATACTTACATATGTATGTGCATTAGGGTGATTCAAAAAAAAATTTTTTTGTTTTTTTTGATTGGTACTCGGAAAAATGGGTTCCTAGACACCTCTAAGAAAGCCTCTCCAAATATGAGTTTTAAATATTTTTTCTTATTATCAGATAGAAAAATTTATATCTCGCTTCCAACTACTTGAAAAAATATCTTGTTAATTAGGTTTTGTAGGAAATTGAATGCTCTAAATTATGGTCTCTTATGATTTTTTCGTAAACCCAACTGTTTAAAAGATATTAACAGTTAAAGTTTGATTATTTTTGGTACAATTTTTTATTTCTTATTAATTTTATAACTCAATGAAAAAAAAATATTATGACTGATGAAACACATAGTTTTGCACGAAATTTACTGCTCTATAAAAATGGTCTACTATGATTTTTCGATTAAGTTAAGCGTTTACGAGATATTCATCGTCAAACATCAATGCATATTAGGATGGATCAAAAAACAATTTTTTTTTTTCGGTTGGTACTCTTAAAAATAGGTTCCTAGACACCTCTAAGAAAGCCTCTCCGAAAACCTATTCATAATAACTTTTTTTCATTGAGTTATAAAATTAATAAGAAATAAAAAATTGTACCAAAAATAATCAAACTTTAACTGTTAATATCTTTTAAACAGTTGGGTTTACGAAAAAATCATAAGAGACCATATTTTAGAGCATTCAATTTCCTACAAAACCTAATTAACAAGATACTTTTTCAAATAGTTGGAAACGAGATATAAATTTTTCTATCTGATAATAAGAAAACATAGAAAACCGTTAGGCGGAGGACCTTCCCGTTACAATTAAAAACTCATATTTGGAGAGGCTTTCTTAGAGGTGTCTAGGAACCCATTTTTCCGAGTACCACTCAAAAAAAACAAAAATTTTTTTTTTTGAATCACCCTAATGTGCATGCACAATATTCATTTTGTTACGCTTTATTTTAGATCTTATGTAATTGATGGCTTGACAGTTTTTTGGTGATCTTAACTAGTTGCAATGCGTTAAAGCTCGGTACTATTAAATTTCACCAAAATTCTGGTCAGTTCGGCATACTTAGTCAGTGGTTTTTGAGACACAAAATGCTGTTCTCTCTATTTCAAAGCCACTGTAGTGGTCGGGTACACTTGTAAGTTTGACAATCCTTCTCGATATCCAAATTTTCACTCGATATTTAACACTTCCTTTTACAGAGAAATACTGAGCACACGAGTCCGTTGTATTAAAAATAGAGCGAGGAGCAAAGAAAAACAAATTTTTAATGACTCTAAACAGACGCAATACAAACACTGTAAAGTGGTCTACAACGGAGCAAGTGAACTATGTATACTGCACTGTATATGTATGCGTAGATTTTGTTGTGTGTTCTTGTTTCTTTAAAACTGCACTGCCTTCGAGCGGCAATGACGATCGCTTGACTGACCCTACACAATATTCAGGAGTTGTTAAAACCAAAAAAAGCAAGCAAGGAAGAGCTAAGTTCGTGTATAACCGAATATTTCATACTCTTGAAAATTAAAAGATTCAAAGCCTGCCTTCAAATGTTGGCAAAACTTTATATCAACAAACTACGTCAGAATTCAATACACAATTCACAATTAAATTTGGTATCCTTTGAACTTCTGTATATTAAAGTCATACCTCACTTAGTTCCATAACCGCATTTTGCTTGTCTGGTATATTTATATTTAAGAAAGAAATTAACTTGATTTCATCAAAGTATTTCTTCTTTTGACTATTGATACAGCCTTGAGAACTTGTGCACTCGAGGCTAGCTACATGGGCTAAGTGCGCCGTCTTTAAACGCGTTTTTCTCGAAAATGTGTTTTTGGAAACTGTTTGCAAGATTTCTCGGAAACTACTCAACCGATCTTCATGATGTTTCACACAGGTCTTTGAGAAATTTTCACTGAAATTTTAATTTTTTTTTGTAAAAATGTCTGCCAAAAAACCAATTTTCAGTTTTTTTTCTTCGTCCTAAATTAAGGTTTAAACTATAAAATATATTTTGTTTCACTTTGAATGATACTGTAAGGAGTTATGCTGCTAGCGCGGGAGCATCCTTTTCCGAGGGGTCACAATAAAAAATTCTACTAAAATAATTCATTTTTATATGAGCATAAAATTATTGAAATAAGGCCGAAAGAACCCATGTAACCCCTTAACCTATTTTTAGCAAATCGAGTTGAATTAGCTTTAGTGGTTTACGTTGGTCATGAAAATCGTTATAGGGCGGGCGTTCGCACACTTTTTCAAAATTTCCAGGCGTGGCAATTGTTCGAGAACCAAGTACCAAGTTTCTTCAAGATATCTCAATTTATACTCAAGTTATCTCTTTCACCCACTAACATCCAGTCAAAATTCTGCTATACTCCGTCCTACTGGTCGTGTACATATAATCCTAGAACTATTTCGATTAGTCTTAAGTGCTACAAACAAGTGTTGGGTGAACAATATTATTATACTCTGTAGTAACATGTTGCAAGAGTATAAAAATCATTAAATCAGCAAAATAAAAGCAAATGACCACATGAAGAAATCGAAGTTTACTCCTACGTTCTCTAACTCCCTGTCTACTTTATATTCATCTTATCGAGCATTGTTTGCATTCTGTATGCCGTTCACCAGTTATGCTTCTTCAATTTTCCTTCTGATTCTGTTTTATTCACTGCGTTTAAACCCATTTTCGCTCAGCCATCGGCGTTGCATCTTGTGCTTTCTAACGGTAATTGTTGTTTGTTTTGTTGCCTTGTTAAGGGCGAATTGAAATTCTACGTCTAGTTATGCACATGTGAGGGTTTGTTTTTAGTGCTACAGCCTGAATCTTGTAATACAGAACGCATTTTGACTTTTTCTTTTCATTAATCTATAGACTGGAGAGAGAATCACGTTTCTTTGGGTTCTTTGTTGTTTTCTAACTCACTAAGTCTGTTCTGAATGTCAATTTCAAAACAGATTCACTTTGCTCTATAATCAATAATAGAAAATATTTATGATTTGCAGCCTCGGACTGGTAAGGGTTCTAGAATCATATAAAATGGGTATCCTCTTTCGCGATTTGAATATACGAGGCTGATTTCGGGTGAGGGCACGAATAATCACACTTGAACTGCTGGAGATGCTTATCTGTTGCAGTGTCAAGAATTCATAGGTATGGATTATAAAGATGGCCGCATAGCGACAAAACGTCCAAAACCTACCACGAATTTATTGAGGCGGCTAATATCGATTCCAGCTAATTTGCCGAGTTCGTAAAAAGTACGGGACCGAGATGTTTCAACCGTCGTCCGGCAAAAGTTTGACAGTGGAGAAGAAAGTGTATAGATGCTTCCACCTCATTTTCCTTTTTACAATTTTGACAAGTTGCCTCCTCCAAAATCTCTAGCCTCACCGTGTGAGTGCCAACAGGACAGTGTTCAGTTATTACGTCTATTATTGCGGAGATGTAAGCCTTGCTAAAAGCCGGCAGTTCAATGAACTTTTTACGTTCCACTCTGGGTCAGAAAGCTTTCGCAACCCGACAAGTGTTGGTTTCTGACTTCGTGCCTTTCTTGCAAGCTCATCAGCTTTTCAATTTCTGACGATTTCGCTTTTCCCAGACAACGAGACAAGTTTAATATGGAAGTATCTAGACGCTACTGTCGATATATAAGAGAGCTGCTCCTTATTATAGTTGCAGTATTTCAAAAGATTCTTTAGTTCTACCCAAGTTCAAGAAATTAACATCCATTTAACGACCATTTTCTTCTTATTTTCTCTGCTCATATCTTCTTCTTCTTCTTTTTTATTGACGTAGACACCGCTTCCGCGGTTAGAACTCACTTGAGAACATTCTCTATTCAGATCTACAGATCGAATTATTTTCTCCAGGAGTAGATTAAAGAAGTTGCAAGATAGGGAGTCGCTTTGTCTGAAACCATGTTTGGTATCGGACGGCTCGTAAAGGTCCTTCCCGATCCTGACGGAGCTTTGGTATTGCTCAACGTCAGTTTATACAGCCGTATTAGTTTTGCGGGGATAACAAATTCGGACATAGCGGCATAAATTCAGCTCCATTTCGTGCTGTCAAAAGCAGCTTTGAAATCGACGTTAGAGGTGGTGGAGTCGATTCTCTTTTCACGGATCTTTTCCACGATTTTACGTATGGTGATTATCTGGTCATTATCAGATACCCTTTTTGTGAAGTTGGCAGAGCACACTTAGATTCAAATCGTCGGGCATGCTTTCGTCCGATCATATTCTACAAAAACTCTGATGCATGCTTCGTTTGGGGAATAGGGTTCACCATCACGAGGTGTTTTACTTTCTCTGCCGTTCAGCTGGTTGGAGACGTCTTCCCTCCATAACTTCAGTATGCTCTGGGCATTGGTTACTAGAACACGTCTGGAGGTTGTAAAATAATATGCTTCGGTCGTGAAACCTTCTGTTAGTTGTCGCATCTTTTCGTAGAATTTTCGGGCTTCATCCCTGGCGGCCATTTGGTTCTTTCTTTTTGTCCCTATATGCGTCTCGCTTCCCTCTTCAACCCTTGGTATCCATCTCATCCCGCACGTGTTGTGGTAGTTTATAACGTTGCGAGGTAACCTGTCTATTTTCTCTCCACTGCGACACTTCATATCTACAGCTGCTTCATGATTAATTTCCTTAGCTACTCTATACCTACATACATATTTAATTATATCTTTTTTTTGTACTTATCATTTTTTGTACTTCACTAATTTTACTGATTTAAATGGAGATTGATTGTCCCAAAAGATTCCTTGGCTCACTGTTATGTAGTCAACTGCTTGCAGCTGACTTCGGCGGCACTCACATTTCAATCATCTTGCGGATTCTCTTCCTTCTTGTTTATTTCGACTTCTTTTCTTTTATTGTTTAAACACCCTTTGGCGAAAGAAATAAAAATGGGTGGAATTTGAATCAATGGAAGAATGAATAGCGTTTAATTTGAAAAACAACAACACTTGCTGTTGCAGCTAAGGTGAAGTGAATAACACCGTTTTCCAGAGTAGGACATTTTAAGTTAATTGATTTCGCACAAAATGAGCTAACAGTCACATGAAATTGTTAATTTTAATTTAGCAAGAAGTATGCGAGAGATAATAAGGGAAAAACCAGCAAAGCGAGAAGAATTTACGGAGACTAAGTTTAACATAGGACATAGGATTTTATACTTCCAAACACTTTAAAAATTATTGTCACTTAAATGGACTAGAGATTTGATAACTGAGAAAGATATAGGAATAGGAATGATTTATTAAGAGATTATGACAATTCCCTCACAGTCTTTGATTTTTGAGTGGCTACGAAAAGCTCTTTCTTTGTTTTACCGTTACATTCACTCATATTGAAACATCAAATGTTCAAAGGCTCTGATTGTTGTACTAAATAGTATGGGGGAACTAGATATATAATCTCCATTTATGCGATTTCCATGCTCAAAGGTAATCAAAACCTTTATCCTTTCTTCTCGCTGGTGTTTAACACCTATCTTCCTATATTGTGTGATTTTTTTCAGGATTACTAAGTTGAGGTAAACCGAGCTTTTGCTAAAACTAATTTCGCATAATTGATGAGAGACATTTATAACACATTAAATGCATAATTTTGTAAATCAAACGATTTGGTACCGCCTTACGGAGCTTCTTATTCTGGAAATTGCAATGACAGCATTTAAATATGGTACACATACGTTAATTCGCGGCTTTATGAGGCAAAACAGGAACATTTTCTGAAACCGTTATTTCCAGAAAGCTCCAATTGCTGTACTGGGCTGTACTGAAATTCTACAGCTTCCAAAAAGATTCAAAAATAATAACTACATTAGCCAACTGCCGCGAAATATGCGCCTGATCCACTGTGGGTAGCGGGAGGCCGCAAAACCGCCAATTTCCAATACATTAAAGTGCTGAATGTGTTAAATTTTTGTTTTCGTTGAATTTTTCACAAAACTTTTGTGCAAATGCAAATAAAGTGTTGTGGTAGTCCGAAGAGAAAGACGGTGACATCCCTCACCGAGGACAGAGCGAAAGAGAGGACGAGAAAGAGCGCACACGATGTGTCACGGAGTGGGCGACAAAAAATCCAAATTCTAACCTCAAACCTATAGAATGGCATATAACAACAACAACAGCAACAATAGGATGTGTTAGTGGAAGTGGCGGCAAAACAGCCGTTTTTTTTGTTTTTGTTGCTGTCAGCTGACAGGCTTGCATTGGCAAAAGGTTTGCTTTTGTTGTTGTTGTTGTGGATATATGCACATGTCGAGCGTGCTGCGTGTTTGCTTTGGCAATTTATAAATGTGTGCGTGTGTGGGTGTGTAACTGCGTGTTGCTGCCACTTCTGTTGTTGCATGCACAATTCTAGCAATTTTTGTTTTTGTATTGCGTTCATTAAAAAAATGTTGTTGCCGCTGCTGGAAAAAATCAATAGAACCAGACAGGCAAAAAAATGTTAGCGTTGCCAACGAAAATGCTAACAAAAAACACTTGCAACAAAAATCATAAAAAACGAGCAAAGAATCTTGGTGTTTTTAAGCGAGAAAAAAATCCAAATGAATGAAAATGCATGGTATGGAGCGTTGGACGCGCGCAAAAAGTGAATGCTCGATGAGCAAAACACAAAAATTTTCTAAAAGAAATGCGAAAAAATTGTTCATCAAACGCAAAAAAAGGTTTGCCTTCCCGCAAACAGCTGTGGAAGGAGGTGTACACGGGTCGCCGTGGCGGAAAGGCAAAAACAAAAAAAGGTTTGTGATGTAACCAGAAAGAGTGAGGTGCAAATTAATGGCGAAAGGACACAGCTCTCCAACAAAGCAACGCGGCTACGAAAGTGGTGGTTAGTCGGGAGCCACTCGGCGCGGTGTGATGTGGGTGGCATGAAAACGCAATAAATGTGGGGTTTAGAGAAAGTTTTGTTTTACTTTCACGGCTGCAACGCGGTAATGAAATGAAATGAGCGGGCCTGTGTAGAATGCTGCCTCTATTCCAATGGAACCGTTGGCGCTGGCGTGGGGAGTAAGCCGTAAAATTAAAGTGTAATGGAAAATAAGGCTATAGTGTGACCAACAAAACTAGACTCGATGCGAACATTAACCCAACATAAGACTTGCAGATTGGTATCCAAGTACATGTTTATGCAGCAAATTTGCTGTTCTGAGAGAGTATTGAAATTTGTTTCTATCTCTTCGACCGGAATGTTCAACCCGTTTTTTAAATTATGAAGCCTACCGAAGACGTGGATCCGATCCGTTGCTAAGATATAAATGTTGACATCGTCTGACTGTATTCTTTTAATACATTTTATATAATTTTCTATAAGGCTCCAAATATAAAATCAGGAACAATAAAATATTCGCAAACCAAATTTTAATCGATCGCGATTGGACGAAATTAATACATACTTTCCTACTGCGCGCATGTGGTGAAGGAACTGAGATGAACTTGTTTGGAATCCAAAAGGAGTTTCGAAGTTCTACTTGATTAGGCAGATGACGATAGCTCCATTTTCCGGCCCGGAGAAGTCGAATCAATAAAAGTTAAGCCAAATATCTTGATGCTGACTAAAAAATAAACCCAAAACGTAGGGAGAGTAGAAACTGAACCGCAATAGGTCCATTTTGGAAACCTTGCTTTAAGTTAAGTGAAAGCGGCTCCAGGTGGAGGAGTTTTTAGTGCTTACATCACTCACGTCGCATGACGATCGCTACATGTTGCGAAGGCATTTAAAAAAAAAAAAAAAAAAGGGTTCCAGGTCCAAGCAAGTCATTAAGCCTTGAAATGTTAATGCCTGTACATACGCTCGGAGCTGCACGCGAAGAAATAATTTTAGATTTAAGATATTAATATAATTAATTTGAAGTTCTCGGGCAAACAAGACGTGTGACGAGGTAATTGAGTTCATTGGTGTGATTCATTATTCACTGCTTGCCGCATTTTACAATATTAGCCCTGGGTTAAATAAATAAATATATAACAGCAAAGTGCCAAAGACTAGTCCGCTGGCTAAGGCGGCCCTTTGCGCGTTGAAAGAAGAAGATAGGAGTGGTGAAGTCCACTGGTAACATAGTTACGAATCGGCCGCTGATACAGTTACAACGTCGCCTACCCCAACCCTACGCATTGCAGCTATCTTTTGCGGCTTACAACCTTACAACTCAGTTACATCCCCGTTCGCAGCCTCTTCAGCAACCTCACACAAAGTATTGCTCGGCAATGCAAAGGGTTCGGAAGAAATTGCAAACGACGCGCGTTGTGTAAAAAAATGTGTGTTTTGTAGTTTGCTTAATTTTTTTCTGATTTTGCGCTCTTCGCTTTGCGCGAATGCTGCTATTGCCACTCCGCCTAACTCTCTATTTCGCAGCCGCCTCCTTGACCGCGCTAACGGCCAACACCGAAGTCAATGTGTTAGTCACCATGTGCACTAGAAGAACAGCGGCCGGTTGAGGAGGAGGCAACCAACACAGACATACATGCATGTATATAGTAAGTGTGTGTGTGGCAAGCAAGGGTACAACGAAAGGCATCGGCTTAGCGTTGATACGGGTCGCTGTCTCGTGCGCATGCAAGCTGCGGCTGTAATGGTCGGCAAAAGGATAAGAGCGGGCTGTGAGGAAATTAAAAACGAGCACAAAAAATGTGTAGAAAAATCGTAAAAATTGCATGAAGTGTTGGTCAAAAGCGCGCTGAAGTAGGATGCGTTGTTGCTGCAACTAAGGCGGCTAAGGGTTTCGACACAAAAACAACGAACGTGTAAAAATCAGCCGATTTGCTGTGGCGCTTGTCTCTCATTTCTCTGTGTTTTGCTGCTGTTTTGTTTATCAGAAGTGGGAAGTAGTGCCATAGTGCGGCATCGGTGCAGGAAGACGCAGCATAAAAGGCAGCAACAAAGTGGAAGCCTTTTTTCCATTACGTATACTGACCACTGGCCGCCGTACATTGAGTGCGAGCTGACGCTTCACGGCAGCTTCTTTTTTCGCGGCATTTTTTCCCAACCACTTTTCAAAGCGTTTTTTCTCATAACATTTTTGTGTTTGCAAGAAAACAAACCGAAAAAATAGCTAAAAAATGCATAGACGCACGCGCCCACATACAAGCACACCTCGTGCATAGAAGTTTTGGCTTACGCCTTTTGGTCACCAACACCGCTTTTCACAATTCGGCAAAACAGCGCGCAAAATCGACTACCACGGCGGCACTTTTTTGCTGAGCTGCACACAATTCCTCGATTTTTCGTTTCTGTTTTAATTATTTAATTTTGTGCTGGTTGTTTTTGAGCTTCTGCAGGAGTGCTTCCATTTTATTCCTTTCTGCTATTTTGAAGCGCCATAACCCTTTCTTTTCCTTTTCTGCAGTGTGTGCGTAGTGCTAGTGGGTGGTGTGAAAATGCGTTGCTTTTGTTATTGGGTTTGAGGTGTCTTTACCGCTATTTTGTTGATGGCTAGCGTGAGTGTCATCTCGGTGAGCTGTTGCAGGCGCTTATTGCAGCGCTCACTAATGTCAGCGTTGCTCTTGTTCGCGTGATTTGCTTAAACTTTGCAAGGCTGCCGAATGACTGGCTTCGTGAATATGGTTTTATTGAAACCCAAGAAGTTTTGCATACTTCTTTACTTAGCCATTCGCCCACCGCAGAGTTTCAAACGAAAGTTTATAATTTCCTTCTGAGTATAATCTCGACGCTATTATTAATATAGTTTTACAAAACCCCTTTGGTGTTACCGAGTTGACCCTTCCTTTGTTGTGCAGTTCGACGTTGTCCGATAAATAACATTTTTAAGCAGTCAGACGCCTTCAGACTACAATCATATTTTCGGTTAATATTTTGAAATACACTCCTTGCTATGCCTCCTCAAGGGAAGCTCTTTGCTTTTTAACGGGAACGTATGGTACTGTATGATTACAGAACTGCAAAATTACGAGTCGCATAACAGATTACCGGAATAGATTGACTTGTTCGTCTTTCCTTTTTCACGGCATAAAGCTACATAAAGATTTCGAAAAATTGTTTATTAAATTGAGTTTTAATAAACGATAATAAAGTTTTAGTTAGGTTTATTTGCGACAAGAGGAAACCCAAAAGCCCAATTGCTGGATTTTAAGGTTGTTGCTGTTGTCGAGATAGCGAAACTGTCTCTAACTCGAGCTTAAGTTTATTAACGCAGACCTGTTAGCATGGATCCAAGAGTGGGATTGATAGGAGCAGCATATTTATGTACTTCTTCTTCTTCTTTACTGGCGCAGACACCGTTTACACGGTTATAGCCGAGTTAATAATATGAATAAGTAACGCTAGTCGTTTCTTCTTTTCGCAGTTTGGCCGCAATTTGAAATACCAACTGCAGCCAGATCCTTCTCCACCTGATCTCATACTTACTGTCTCTTTTACAAGCAGATACGTTGTGTTAAAGGGTATATCCTTTTAAGAAGTTGTTCTTTTCCTGACATGAATTAATGACAAGGCGGAAAATGACTACCCTTATATTTTATAAGGTGAGCTTGCACAGTTCTCAAAGGCAACCATCATACAGTTATATTCTAAAGCAGTTGCCAATAAATATGTAGGTCGAAAGCATGCCCGTCCGCAAGCAGCCACACTGAAACTTCTATTGGACATTTTCTTGAGAGTCGCTCAATAGCTCGGTATATTATTTTAGAAGTCTATGCACAAGCTCTGGTCACGATTAACATTCACCTTGCTCAATGATTTCAACGTCACTAGAAGACTCCGTGTGTTCTTCTTTGACTATACCTAACTCGTTTTCCGCTAAATTCTTTTGTTAGGAGCAGCAGAGTCTGCATCGTGCCCCTTTTAGCGTCCACGACAGACTCACCGCACAGAGTCTTGAAGGCCTTAAGGAATTTCCGCCTCTCCGTTAACAGATTTGGATTACAGGCTCTAATGAGCAAAAATATGTCCCATGCCTCAAACAATAACTTCTTCAACAATATTTGCTTATGTGCATGAAAGTTATAAATCGAATCAACCTGTTGCTTAAGTGGATCAACAGTAGGTCTCGCCACGCGTGTTCAACGGACAGTGACAAAAATAAAATCTATTCGTAAAAATATGTAAGTAATTTCAAAAAAACACATAACACTGCATAGTCACGAAAAATAAAAGTACAGTGGTAACCTTCAACTAACTTTTTCAAAAGCAAGCGGCAATTAGGCAACGGTTACCAACTGCAAAGAGATAATAAAGACCACCGTTTTCTATATTTTCTAGGCCATTTGAAGCGCTTGAGCGAGAAGTGATAGGCAAAAAAATATTGGACAAATATCGCAAATAGTAAAAAATTGGCCAATAAAAGACACAAAATATGCAAATCCTAAAAAATGTTTGCCCAGCCGCAAGTGTTGTCCAGTCAGTCATATAAAAGCCGTACGCATACACACACGCCCACACGTAATACTCACGAATCAATTTGGCGCGATTTAGAAAAAATACTGTTATTCATTTCCGCCTAGCTAACCGCTGGCGCGCTCAGTCAGTCATTTAGTCGTGCTACAAGCCGGGCATGTCGCCACTTTTTATTTTCTATTTTCTATTTGACATTTGCGCTTAGATTGGCCGTCAAAATGTACTAGCGCTGCAATGGATTTTGTTCTTGCTTTTGCACTTTTTACACTTTTTGTTGTTTTCTAGTTTTATATGTTTTTCTTTGCTTTTGGCAGCCGGCCCTGGAATGCACGTGCAATCTTTTTTATTATATTTTATTAGATTTTTTTACAATTAGAAGTTTTTGCGTCGCTTCGCTCTATTTTCTAGGTTATCGGCATTTGTTTGCATACTTTTTGGCGATTTGAATGTTGGATTTTCACTTTCAGCGTTTTTTCTAAATTTTTCCGTGCGCGTTTTTGTTTGCCTACAACTGGTTTTTAGTAATAGACATTTAATAGCAACTGGTGTTCTAGAATTTTTAAAAGGCAATGCAACACAAAAGAAGTGGCGATTGCGACCCGCGGTGTTCAATGTCTGTGGCCGCGTTTGCGGTCAACAAAAAGTTCGCTTTTCAAATAGGAATGCATTCAAGAAAAAAGAAACTAGACGGCATTACAAAAAGTTACTCAATAAATTGTTTTGGAGAATTGAGCAATTAGGTGGCTAACATTTGATTGCTTCGTTTTCAAACCACACTAACTCAATAGTCAGCATACATTTAGGCGGTCAAAGGTCAAATTAATAGAGTTAAGAATGGCACGCTATGGAATTGACGTATATTTTTTGAATTATATTTTTCCAAGTCAGGGGGGATTCAGCATAGAATTTAATGGTGGGGGACTATATAAAGTGGACATTCCATTGTCCGGCCGTGAAGAAGTTCGAATAGCAATTGCGAACCATTGTTGTGGTGCACGAACTGATACAGCATCGTCTCCGTAAACTTCATACATTTCATTGGAGGCTTGTGGCATACTTCCCTTTTTTATACAAAAATTTCAAAATACTATATAGCAAATTTCTTTATTATTATCACTTGTTTTTGAACAGCTGTAACTTTTTTCAACTTCACCGAATTTAATTTTGATTGAATGAAGCTTAAAATCTCACCTTTCCAACAATATACATATATTGTATGACACAATGTGATTGGTAGCACTGGAGATATACGACTGCAACGACGTCTTTTGACAAAATACGAAACTAAATGGAGAAAGCTAATAGACGGACAAGGAGATATTCTTTAAATTAGTATTATTTGTATGGTGGATAGAGTGTATTTTCTTTTAACATTTTACTCGCATCACATACTCAAATCCCGATCATCTAATACAGTTTTCAGTACTTTATTTTCTCTCTTCTGTTGAAGATTGTCGTTAATTTTATTTTTGTATTTCCTTGTGATTCCTAGTATACGAGTATATGTACACATGTAACCGAGTCTAATATATTTTCCTTTCAATTACTTTATTGTACACTTATCCATAACTAATTGTGTATTGTTTCTCGCTCTTTTTCTCTTTCTCTGACTCCTTCCATCTTTGCATTATAATTTATGCTAACAAAGTGTGGACAACATAGTAAGGAAATTGCCGATTATAACGGATGGCCATCAGCGGCGGCAACTCGTAGCCACATGTCAGCCATCAAGCAAGGATATGAGGTACATACATACATATTTATTAACGTATAGTAAACAAAATTTTTCGATATCGAACTTAGCTGATTTCACTATTGAGCTCAGCATTGTGTCGTGAAATCTAAGTTTGCTCACATTCCCTAATATTGAATTAGTCATCGTTTTTGAAAAGTTAAAAGCAAAAATATTAAAAAACAAGAAAAAAAACGTTAACTTCGGCTGCTCCGAAGCTAATATACCATTCACAGGTGCATTTCTTTTAGTAACTATGTGTTCAGTTTGTATGGCAGCTATATGCTCTATTTAACCGATCTGAACGATTTTTTCGGAGATTTTTCGGAAATTTTACCATAAGCAGTAATCCATGTCAAATTACGTGAAGATAAAGCATTAAATGCGAAAGTTTTCCATACCAGCACTAGATTCCGATCGTTCAGTTTGTATAGCAGCTATATGCTATACTTAACCGATCTGAACAATTTCTTCATTATTTCATTATTATATTAGAAAATAACCTGTGCCAACTTTTATGAAGATACATTGTCAAATGTGAAAGTTTTCCATACAAGAAATTGAATTGAACAGTCGTCCGGATTTCAAATCTTCTCATCATGATGTCAACTTATATATGATTCAAGTAGAGAAACTTGTTTCAATAGGTTTTTGTTTTTTTCTGTCATGTTACAAGATTGTTTGGCATTTCATCATGGAAATACACGACGAACAACGTTCACAAATCGTTCAACTTTATTACGAAAATTCACGTTTTGTAAGGAATCTCTTTCGGGCGTTTCGCTCCACTTAAAGTCAACATAATCGGCTTACTGAGCCGACTACTATTCACAACAATATTCGCAACACCATCACCCATCTTGAGACCCAGCATTCATTATTGGATAATATTCGACCGAATAGACTACGTCTAGCACGCAGTGAAAAAAATATGGCAGACGTAGATGACAGTGTAAACGAAGACCGTGGAGAGTCGATTCGGCACGTTCGCAGCAAGTCGGACTGAGGTGTGGAACGACATGACGCATTTTACGACGAGATCTTAAATTGAAAGCGTAGAACATACAGTCCGTGCAAGAACTGAAGCCGCTTGACCTTCCCAAGTGAAATCGTTTCCCTCTGTAAGCTCTTGAAAAGCCCCAAGAATATTCGACGTTTTCGAGCCAAATTATGTTTACCACTGCGACCTATCTCTGGCACAAAGCGTATATATGTGTATATAGTATATATATAGAAAAATTGCCGCACCTAGGAAATGAAGAAATTAAAGAGATGCGATGTTATCCAGAAAAAAACAAAGGTTTGGTGTGGTTTGTGGGACGGTGGAATCATCGATCCATTTTTTTTCAAAAATGTAGCCGGTGAGAAGGTAGTCGTCAATGATGGCCATTATCGCGCCATGTTAACCGACTATTTGATGTCTGAAATTGAAGCTGGTGATCTCGGCTCCTTTTGGTTTCAACAAAACGGCGCCACTTCCCACATATCGCATCAATCAATGGATTTGTTGAGAGAATACTTTGGTGAGCAGATAATTTCACGTTTTGGTCCGGTCGATTGGCCACCAAGATCGTATGATATCACACCCTTTAACTTTTTCCTGTAGGAATATGTAAAGTCTAAAATCTATGCGGACAATCTCACGTCGATTCATGCCTTCGAGCAAAACAACACGCGTTGCATTCGCCAGTTACCCGTCGAAATGCTCGAAGAAGTCATTCAAAATTGGACTTTTAGACTATTCCCCATTAAATTTAAAGTTTCGATGTTTTTTTCTTTAAAGGAGTAAGAAACTTCGAAAGGAATCACCTTTTTTAACACTATATATATCTCGATCAGCTTTAGTTACTGTAAAATTTAGGGATAGGATTCAGTTCTCATGAACTAAGAAAAATTCAAGATTTATGTTTTTCACATATTTATATTAAAATAATACATATATGAAGAGTTACACTGCTCGCATAAAGAGAAAATGTTTGTTTGTTTCCTTTGATATTCACTTTCGCGACTAACTTTTAAAATGAGTTGAAAATATAGTTTAGGAAAGACTTAAATGACGGCATTTAGCCACACAAGGGCGGATATTCGTCAGATTGATCGGGACAATCGAATTTGCCATCACATTTTTTGCTTAAATCTACGCATCCGCCATTTCCACATTGGAATTTATTGGGTTTACAAAACGTAGGAGGTTCACAATTTTGAAACGCTTCATCACTGCCATCCAAGCAATCGAATTCTTTATCGCAAACTTTTTCAGCCGGTATACAAGCGCCATAGTGACATTTAAAAGCTCCATATGAGCATAATGTGGCTTTACAATCCATTTCATCAGATCCATCTGAACACTCTACAGACCCATTACACCAGTCCAGATCATCAATGCATTCACCATTTTTACATAGTGATCCCTCGCAATCTTCATAGTCATCAGCTGAAAATAAGTAGAAAAGAAGCTGAAAATCGGTTTGAAACTCCGGCACATTTTATAAAATAACGTTATGTCAAGAAAATATTTGTACTCAGCATTGCATGTTGTTAAGGTATTTAAAATATACATTTTTATTTGCATATAAGTAGCAAAAATTGTCGTCCGGTTTAATCTGCAGTATCCACACACATACATAAGTTGACTCATACAATCTTGAGTGCGCTATCGCAAACGTGAGAGATTCCGAGAAATTCTCATGTATACATAAATGTTTCTTTAGCATAAATATCAATGCTTTGAGAACGATTATTTTAAGACATTCATAAGGCTATGAGCATGGTGAAACATCGTACAAAGTGAAATTGAACTATTCGCATAAAGATCTAGAAAAGTAGTTTTTATTTCACCGTCACTGTAACAGTTTTTCTTTCAAAGTGTTCTGAACTGTACACAGATATTAATAGTAACAGAACAATTTACACTTGTGTTAAAATTCCAATTTCTTAACACAGGTACTATAACGATTAAATATATAATATTGCCGTCGCAAAGTGTGGACGGCAGTAGATTTTTCACATACCCTCTATTGCTAAGGCAACATAGCAGATAAGCACAAAAATCACGAAACGCATATTTCTGTATATATGTATGTATGTAGTTCACAGAAGTTGATTTATTCCGTAGCAACTGCTCGCGTTCCTCTATAATTGACTACTGATTAAAGCTTTAGCGCAATGAAATGCTTAAAGATGCTTTGAGAAGTGGCTCTTTCTTCAAACACCATGTACGCAGATGAGGGTGGTTCGACAATTCCCATTTGAGAAGTATATCGGCCAAATTCCTGTGGCATATAAGAAACTAGTAAAATTCATTTCTGTAAAAGGTTCGAAGAGGTATCCTATTACAACCACACTCTAGTTAGGTCAGGAATTATTGATTGAAGTACAGGAAAGCCTCAGAAGACCGGGACAAACTACATTATTGTGGCAAAAAGTTGCTCAGAAATTGTAAATAAAACGCAAAATATTTAATTATACACCAACATTTATTTTGCCGCACTCAAAGCCATCAGATGAAATACACTTACGCCAATGATCTATCCAGTCCTCGAAACACTTTTCATAAACAGATTTTCATCTCCTTCAGCGAATACAAGAAAAAATCAAAAGGAGCCAAATCTGGTGAATAAGGTGGTTGATCGATGGTATTCATTGAGTTATTGGCTTTAAATTCCGTCACAATCGTGGCCCGATGCGATGGTCCATTATCATCGTATAACATCAATAAATTGTTCTTTTACAATGCCGTTGCCGTTTTCGACATACTATATGTTCTCCAAATATAATTCCTTATTGACCGTCCGACCTTCCGGAACAAACTCATGATGCACCAAACCACAATTATCGAAAAAAATGAGCATCACTTTGATGTTTGTGCGGTTTTGGTGTGGGATCGAAATTAGCACGATCAAGCATGTGCAAAGAGATCTGTTTACGGAACTCTTTTTGAAAAAATCCAGCTTTATCAG
This sequence comes from Bactrocera dorsalis, assembly GCF_023373825.1. NCBI lineage: Eukaryota > Metazoa > Arthropoda > Insecta > Diptera > Tephritidae > Bactrocera > Bactrocera dorsalis. The sequence goes on from NC_064304.1 coordinate 85,363,832, forward strand.
GGCGAGTCGAGCAAGAAGGCGTATCATACCTTTTAAACGGACTCACGAGAAATGTCGAGCTATCTTGCCATCTCTCCAACACTTGGCTGACGTTTTTCTAACACCACATCCTTCACTTTTTTAATATTTTCATCAGTTTAATAGGTCGAAGATCGTCCAGAAAGAGGCATGTATTCAACCAGAGACAGCCTTTGAAGGTTTTTAATAAAACTGATTTACCGCTAGCGACCTTCAACATTCGCATTGATTTCGCAGACGAAATTAGAAATAAAAAATTTGAAACAAATTCTTTGTACGATATTTTTATCCATAGTTTTCTACTACTGAGGTATTAAGTACTTAAGCAGTTATTGTAAACAAATTAGTTGACAGATCGCGCTCATATTTGCCATAGAAATTAAGGACCGACCTACCCAGGCAATTTAATTACGATTTCCGGGAATTTTTTTGACAGAATGAATATTTTAATTAGAGATCTGCTGCGCTACATGGTGTTTGCTCTCATATTGTTTATGCTCTCGTAGAATATTAAAAACGCTAAACCATAAAAAATGAAGTACACGTAAGCAAAGGCTGAACTCGGTTGTAAACGAAGATTTTCTACTATCGCAAGAAACAATGCCGATAAAGTACTTTCAAGCGTTGGCTAAAATTTATATTAAAACTGTTACGAAACAGTTCAAAATACATACATTATTAGATGAAAATTAATGGATTACAATTAAATTTAGTAAATTATTAACTTATAGTATCATTGTGGTACTTATACAACCAATGGGGTTCAACATAATATGAGCCGCTCAGTGCACACATCGATTGACTCCATAAAACGAAAAGTTGAGAAACACGATGATGTAATGCATATTGTTTTTAAAAATTCCTCTGATAACACTAGCCGACAATTTTGACATTTTTTTTCTGCTCTGAAACCAAACTTGTTTTTTTATGTTGCTTTGATAAGGTACATATATAATTTGAATATAAAAAAAAAAATTGCTAGGTCCAGGTTAAGAGAAAAATAAAAGTAAAGTTTTTGCAAAAAATATATTGAATATTACAAATTTTTATCCCTCAATTTATATTTTCTTGTACTTTTTTCAACTTCTGCTGTATTGGTAGTCAGGATTATCACGTAAACATATCCAGCAATAGTCTGCCAGCATGCTAGGAGTCCATTTGCCTTGATACCTTTTCTCCATACTCAATATGTCTTGGTGAAATCTCTCCCCATGTTCATCACTGACTGCACCTAAATTGGGAGGAAAGAAATCCAAGTGCGAATGTAGGAAATGTATTTTCAGGGACATGTTACACCCTAAAGCCTGAAAATCCGTCAATAGGCTTGATATGAGTTCTTCATAATCGGGTGATTTGGTGTTACCCAAAAAATTTTTTACAACCTCAACAAATGAAAGCCATGCTTTTTTTTCTAGCGTATTTAGTTTAGAGACAAAGTTTTGATCCTTCATAACTCGTCGTATGTCCGGCCCCACAAAAATCCCTTCTTTTAATTTCGCATCACTAAGTCTCGGAAATATACTTTTAAGGTATTGAAAACCTTCTCCCGTTTTATCCATTGCTTTTACAAAATTTTTCATTAAGCCTAATTTTATATGAAGGGGTGGCAATACAATATTCTAGGGTTCAACAAGACGAAGATTGGACACACTTTTCTGATTAGGTACATAGTCTGTTCTTTTTGGCCACTCTTTTTGGATATAGTGTTTGCTTCGAGCTCTGCTATCCCATTCGCACATAACACAGCAAAATTTTGTGTAACCAGCTTGCATACCTAGTAACATCCCAACTACGAGTACTTTTAAATCAGAACAAATTTTCCAAGAATGTTTAGCATACTGTATTTTTTGTAGTAGATTTTTGATATTTTCATAGGTTTCTTTGATATGTACTCCATACGCTAGACGTACAGATGGAAGTTCGTTACCATTATGTAACAAAACCGCCTTCAAACTTATTTTCGATGAATCAATAAATAGTCTCCACTGATCAGGTGAATAGGTACAAAACATTTTTTCATAAGCCCATATATGGAAATGACAAATTTGGTAGAAAAGCCGAGCTGTGCCGAAAGAAACGAACAAACGATCGCCGATTGTCACCGCTTCGCTTGCTACTCGAACAAGGTTGCGTAGATTCATATTGAGCAAGGTTGCGCAACCTGAATCTATCGCAACCTTTTCCGAACTCGTATAAGAAGTATAACTTCAATAATATTATCGTAATTGGACCTAAGGATTTTTTTTATTATTTTTCTAATGATATACATACTAACAGGAACCAAAATATATAATTTTTATTTCAGAGCAAAATCCATTGTCGGCTAGTGTAATTTAAATTCAAATATATAATGTGGAATGCATAATTGCAGATATAGCTTCCATCTAACAGTATATAAAGTTAATAAGAAAGAAAGGCCAACAAATAATCGTCAGAAATGTTACACTTTTTATGTGACTGATGGAGTTAAACGATTTGGCAACTGAAAAAAGTAATAAAGTTAGATTTAGTCTTTTCATTTTTAAGTTTTTATTACAAAAAAGGTTAGGTTAGGTTAGGTAAGATGGCTGATCAAAGATCCCACGTAGACTAATAATTAGTCCTTTGTGATGCCATTAAAAAGGAACTCCCGTGTTCGGACTTACATATTGGCGAAACGCTTTGTGCCCAATACATAGTTACACAGACGCTTAACTTCAACACCCGCCAGTTCGGTGGGGTGTCCAAAGGTATGCGTCTCCAAGTGTCTGAGTCTTGACCTCCCAAAAGCGGGACAGTCAAGCAGGAAGTGCTGGCTTGTTTCTACCGCATCTTCTTCCAAACAGCTTCTGCAGTCGGCATCCGGTAGGATTCCCATTCTTACCGCATGTAGGCCAATAGGACAGTGGCCTGTTAAAAGACCCACTAACAATGAGAGGTTAGCCTTACTGAGGGCTAAGAGATCATTGGATCTCCGACGATCTATCCTGGGCCAGAAGGCTTTTGCAACCGCACAAGTGCCGGTGCTGGCCCAGCGTTGAACGAGCATCCGCGTGGCCCAGCTATCTAGTAATAGACCACAAGAAGAAACAGGAGCGCCGATCCGTTCCCATTCTACCGATAATGATTCTAGGGTACCTTTCCTTGCTAACTCATCAGTTTTACAATTGCCTGCAATTCCGCTATGGCCCGGTACCCACACCAGTCTAATCACAAAAACTCTAGCTGCTAGAGATAACGACGTTAGACATTCTTCAACCAACACTGAACGCACTGTGAATGAGTTCAAGGCCAATATAGCCGCTCTACTGTCTGAGTGAATAGTCACTTCTCTGAAGGTGGATGCACTCCGTAGCAGCAAATCAGCTGCTACCTTGATGGCTGCGACCTCAACCTGGAATACACTACAGTAGTCGGGAAGTCTGAAACAGGAGTTGATGGAGAGCTCCCGACAGTAGACCCCCCCACCAACCTTCCCCCCAAGCTTTGACCCATCCGTGAAGAAGCTTGCTGCCCCCTCCTCCAACGGCTTCTTCCCACCCACATCTCCCTCGTCGGTATGTGGGCAGAGAAGGAGCCGCCAGAGTTCGGTTTGGCGACTCCATGATCCACATGATATGGTATGCAGTCAAAGTTTGTAAGGATATCCGAATGACCAGATGCACGTTCCTTTAAGAAACCAGATTCTCTGAGTCTGATAGCCACCTTCGCGGCTATGCATCTACCGGCAATGTCCACCGGCGTTATATTCAAAATTGCATTAAGTGCCATGGTTGGGGTGGATCTTAACGCACCACATATGCTAATTAGCGCAGCCCGTTGATCGCTTTCGAGTTTCTTGGCCAGTGTGGTCTTCCCTAAAGCCCTCCACCACGTGAAGACACCATAGAACAAGATGGGCTTTACTATGGTGTCATAGAGCCAGAGGACCACTTTCGGTGAGAGACCCCATCTTTTGCCAATAGCTCCTCTGCAGCAGTATAAGGCAATAGATGCCTTTTTTGCTCTCTCCTCGATATTCGGCTTCCATGAAAGCTTCTTATCCAGGATGAGCCCTAAATATTTCACTGTATCCGCCGGTTGCAGGCGAATACCTCCCATCTGCGGCAACGGTGCCGCCGGGATTTTATATTTTCTGCTGAATAAAAAGGTTTGTTATTATACATTTTTATCACAGCTTTTCCATTAAAACGAATGTTGGAAGTTCGGTTATAAAATAATTTTCGTAATTAATTTATAGCAGATTTATGTCAGCGGCATTATTCTTTAGGATGATTCAGCAATATTATTAATAATGTCTCCTTCATCAGCTGTATGCGAATTTCTTTGGCGTATATCAGGCCCAAGGCCCTGTGACGGTTACTTTTCTGTTAATGATAGACGGTTCTACAGATTTTGTTGACAAAAAATCTGAGTAAGTCAATTGGATTAGATGCAACGACGCTTTTTTAACCTGTTTTGATTATATGGTCCCTCTTTTCGAAAGTAATATGTAAACGAATGTGATCTTCGTTTGATAACTTTGATACAACCTTTTAAGAAAATATTTTGGTCAAGTTGACCACTTGACGTGGTTTGACCCCTATGTAAACAATAAAACTCTTTCATGGCAGCCTCTCTCTCATCCAAATAATTTTTTGATTGCAAGTTCGACGCCATCTGCATTGTATATCGACAGAGGTATTAATTTTCCTCCCTTATTCCTGTATGCCAAACCTTTTATCCTGTTATGATTTTGTTAATTTTGTATCCATTTTACAGGATTACGACTTCTTTTTCTCCCAATCAATATGCTTGTTGGGTTTGTACTATTGCAATCCGATTAATCTGAGGAAAACGATAAACGTCTTCTTAACCAATCATCACTGCTTTCCTCACTTACATTATTAGTCTCACTAATCTTGATTATAACGGGATAATATTTATTGCTTAAAAAAAAATCTGGGAGTAATGTTGAAATAACTAAGAAATACACAGTAACATTCAGCGTGCGAGATCACTGCCATACTAACTACCGCTTGCATTGTGTTTCTTTTTATCCGATGCGATTTTGTTACGAATATTATTGACAGGGAGAGAGCATCTTCGGCTGTTTAAAAACATATAAGCGTCGATGCACGGCCAGAACAGATATGGCGTTACTGAAATGATTTATATTAGAGTATGGAGTTAATCGAAATGGCTTCTGAAATAAATTACTAATTATTCAGTTGCCAAAAAAATTTGCCATTTAACGGTACTAATATTTATTATTCAGGAAAGTTATTATAAATATAAAAAGTTATGACTATACCAAGGGCTTTGACACTCAAATTTAAGATTTTTCAAAAAATGGAGTTAATCGGATATACATACATATATGAGGAAAAGATCGACCAAAGGTTTGAAAATACATATGTATATAAGAGACATGAGATTTAGACCAATGTCTAGACCATATTCATTCATGCTTTATCATTTTAATTTATATTTAAGAAAGCTTCTCCACACAATTTCATTAAGGTACCTTATATAACGGGTGATTTTTTTGAGGTTAGGATTTTCATGCATTAGTATTTGACAGATCACGTGGGATTTCAGACATGGTGTCAAAGAGAAAGATGCTCAGTATGCTTTGACATTTCATCATGAATAGACTTACTAACGAGCAACGCTTGCAAATCATTGAATTTTATTACCAAAATCAGTGTTCGGTTCGAAATGTGTTTATCGACAAATTTTGTTCAGCGATGAGGCTCATTTCTGGTTGAATGGCTACGTAAATAAGCAAAATTGCCGCATTTGGGGTGAAGAGCAACCAGAAGCCGTTCAAGAACTGCCCATGCATCCCGAAAAATGCACTGTTTGGTGTGGTTTGTACGCTGGTGGAATCATTGGACCGTATTTTTTCAAAGATGCTGTTGGACGCAACGTTACGGTGAATGGCGATCGCTATCGTTCGATGCTAACAAACTTTTTGTTGCCAAAAATGGAAGAACTGAACTTGGTTGACATGTGGTTTCAACAAGATGGCGCTACATGCCACACAGCTCGCGATTCTATGGCCATTTTGAGGGAAAACTTCGGACAACAATTCATCTCAAGAAATGGACCCGTAAGTTGGCCACCAAGATCATGCGATTTAACGCCTTTAGACTATTTTTTGTGGGGCTACGTCAAGTCTAAAGTCTACAGAAATGAGCCAGCAACTATTCCAGCTTTGGAAGACAACATTTCCGAAGAAATTCGGGCTATTCCGGCCGAAATGCTCGAAAAAGTTGCCCAAAATTGGACTTTCCGAATGGACCACCTAAGACGCAGCCGCGGTCAACATTTAAATGAAATTATCTTCAAAAAGTAAATGTCATGAACCAATCTAACGTTTCAAATAAAGAACCGATGAGATTTTGCAAATTTTATGCGTTTTTTTTAAAAAAGTTATCAAGCTCTTTAAAAATCACCCTATATTAACCGACATTACAGGTTTAAACCCCACTAGTAAGTACCAAGTCACTATATCGGGTACATTAGAGCTAGGTGAAGTTTTGAGCTGATTCCATATTTTCTTACGAATAGATGAATAGAAGTCATAGACCGACCGAGGTATTGGGCATAAGGTATATTTCTCTTTGGCGCCAATTGAAGATTCCAAGTTTTGCCAGGTTCTTCTCCATCTGGTCTTTCCAACGGAGTGGAGGTCTTGCTCTTTGCTCTGCACCTCGAATTATTTTTTCTAGCAGTACATTGAAGAAATCGCACGATAGGAAGTCGTCTTGTCTGAAAACTCATTTGGTATCGAACGGATCGAAGGCGTCATTCCCGATCCTGACGGAGATTTTGGTATTGCTCAACGACGTCGCGGCTGTGTAGTATTAGTTTTGCGGGGTTACCAAATTCAGACATAAAGGCAGCTCCATTTTGTGTTGTAAAAAGCAGCTTTGAAATCAACAAAAGGTCGGTCCTCTTTTTTCGGGTCTTTTTCAATACTTGGCACATGGAACATATCTGGTCAGTTGTTGATTTTCCTTTAATCTTTCGCACAATACGGTCGATAGAACCTTATATGCGATGTTGAGGAGGCTTATCGCACAATAGTTGGCTGCTAGTTGCCATCTGATCTTCCCCCTTTGTCATCTTGCTCATTTATATACGGAATATTTAACTTTATAACGGGTGATTTTTTGAGGTTAGGATTTTCATGCATTAGTATTTGACAGATCACGTGGGATTTCAGACATGGTGTCAAAGAGAAAGATGCTCAGTATGCTTTGACATTTCATCATGAATAGACTTACTAACGAGCAACGCTTGCAAATCATTGAATTTTATTACCAAAATCAGTGTTCGGTTCGAAATGTGTTTTATCGACAAATTTTGTTCAGCGATGAGGCTCATTTCTGGTTGAATGGCTACGTAAATAAGCAAAATTGCCGCATTTGGGGTGAAGAGCAACCAGAAGCCGTTCAAGAACTGCCCATGCATCCCGAAAAATGCACTGTTTGGTGTGGTTTGTACGCTGGTGGAATCATTGGACCGTATTTTTTCAAAGATGCTGTTGGACGCAACGTTACGGTGAATGGCGATCGCTATCGTTCGATGCTAACAAACTTTTTGTTGCCAAAAATGGAAGAACTGAACTTGGTTGACATGTGGTTTCAACAAGATGGCGCTACATGCCACACAGCTCGCGATTCTATGGCCATTTTGAGGGAAAACTTCGGACAACAATTCATCTCAAGAAATGGACCCGTAAGTTGGCCACCAAGATCATGCGATTTAACGCCTTTAGACTATTTTTTGTGGGGCTACGTCAAGTCTAAAGTCTACAGAAATAAGCCAGCAACTATTCCAGCTTTGGAAGACAACATTTCCGAAGAAATTCGGGCTATTCCGGCCGAAATGCTCGAAAAAGTTGCCCAAAATTGGACTTTCCGAATGGACCACCTAAGACGCAGCCGCGGTCAACATTTTAATGAAATTATCTTCAAAAAGTAAATGTCATGAACCAATCTAACGTTTCAAATAAAGAACCGATGAGATTTTGCAAATTTTATGCGTTTTTTTTTAAAGTTATCAAGTCTTAACTTTATATATGTATATTTCGATTAGTTTCAAATGCTGCAAGACCATTAAGAATATGGAACGGTGCGTCAGAGCAATGATTTTGAATATTTTTTTAATATTATTAGGAATTTAGTGATAATATTAATGGCGATAATTTAAAATTTAATTTATATTTGTATTTCATTCCAGGCTAAAATGAACGACCATCACAATAACTTACAAAAAGGTATGAAACTTAAATTAATTAAAATTTGATGTATAGTATATATGTAGTTTAAATAGTAGGTACGTACAAGTACTAGTTATATGTATGTATACTAAATAACACGAACGAAAGGAGTGCAACTTTCGTGGGTGTCGTAAATATTGTGTTCAATGTGTGTATGAATGGTATTCGAGTTGCTACCCACAACTTCCAAACAGAAGACATTATTCTAACTTTTTTTTTATATATATTAAGGAGGCTTGAAAGGTTGGTGTCATTTGAAATATAGATCAATCCGCAGCCTCTACGATTACCTCTTCTTGATCCGTGAACAAGATTCATTAAATTTGGCTCATGGCTATTGTGGCCATTGGATCGTAGATTGTGAGCTGACGCCACGCCTACTTTCCACAAAGCTTACGTATTTCGAAATGATTCACGCAACTCGTTCCTTTAGTATTTGTTGTGTTTAAGTCACATATGTAAGTGTTTCTATCAACTTACGTCATTCTAATATAATTCGGCCTCTTCTATTAGGTTCATTGTCTTGGTTCTCAAACTTATGACTTATACCAAAGCTGGCAAGCCGAAGAATGATGACTCGAACGAACATTTCGACAGCTAACCAAGGAATGGCCCCCATACAGTTTTGTCCCAAGGCCTGTATCGTAGCGGGATTGTCCGCATAGACTTTAGACATATCCTCACAGAAAAAAACCCAACGGTGTACTATTAGAAATCTTGATGGCCAATTGACCGGCCCAAAATGAGATATTATCTGCTCACCGAAGGGTTCCATCAATAAATCCATTGACTGATGCGATTTGTGCAAGGTGGTGCCGTCGTGATGAAACCAAATGTCGCCGAGAGCACGAGCTTCAATTTCAGATATCAAATAATCAGTTAACATGCGCGATAATGGTCACCATTTATGGTTACGTTCTCACCAGCATCATTTTTGAAGAAATATGGGCTGATGATTTCAACGCCCCACAAATCACACCAAACCGTTATTTTTTGGATGGAATGTCAGCTCTTGAATTTCTTCAAGTTGCTCTTCGTCTCAAATGCGGAAATGTTGCTTGTACCCATTGAGCCTCATCGCTGAACAAAATTTTGCTCGAAAACAATGGATTTTCTTGAAACTTTCAAGAGGCCATAGAGCGAAGCAATGACGCTTGGAAGGTCGAGCGGATTCAGTTCTTGCGCAGGCTGTATTCTATATTCTTTTAATTTATGCGCCAAGTCGTTCCATATGTAAGTTCGAGTTGCTGCGAACGGCGTCGAATCGACTCTTTGCTTTCGGGTAAACGCTCAGCTACGGCTACCACATTTTCTTCACTGCGTGCTGGACGTGGTCTATTCGACCGTTTATTATCTAATAATGAATGCTGGGTCTCAGGATGAGTGATAGTGTTGGGAATAAAGCCGATTATGTTGACCATAAGTGGAGCGAAGCGCGCTAAACACATTCTTTACAGAACGTGTATTTTCGTAATAAAGTTGAACAATTTGTAAACGTTGTTCAGTCTTTCCATCATGCAATGCCAAACAACAACCCACGCTTGATCTGCCAAAACGGCTTCTACTTGAATCACCCGTTATCTTTGATAAAAGTTAGTCGGCCAATACCTAAAGGGTGCTCAAAATGTGGTGTCGTCTTTGGTAGCGTTTCAGACGCCACCTCGCCACTTATGAGTACTTTTATTGTTACGATGGCAGATCAGAGGAAAAATTACGTATTCGTTTAAGTACTTTGAGTCGACTGAGACATATTGCTGACTGCATATTCGTATATATTCGTATTTTCGAGATGCATGCCTCCAAACCATTGTGGATGTTAATCGGATCTGGAAGGAAATATTTGTTCCTGCGGATTTCTTGAAGTAACTTCTCCCATGCGCATTCGTTTAATAATGTCAATTTTACATAAATCGCATTAGAAGTTTTCCAAAGTCATGATAGTTTTTCAAAATTACCTAAACATCTACTCTGAATAGCGGTAATTTAGCTTTTTTATCCACTACTTGTTTATATTTAAATAGATAAGGTTGCAGATTACTATCTGCTAAACTGTTTTGCGGCAAGCCGCATCGTTCGCTTGTTCAATGCATGTCACCGCAAAATGTTGCAAGCACGCACCGCGCTAGGCATTGCCGTGGCTGGTGGCGAACGCTTAGCGATGCAATCTGATGGCAATATTGTTAAATCTACGATAAGCATCAATGTGACGGCACTATGCACACTCCCACGCTGCAGCAACAACAACTGCTAGCAACAAACCTGGATAAATCAACGAACGGAAAAAGTTGCTGCACTCCAAAGTCAGCCAAGCACATTAGCCGGTAAAATATTGTAAGCAATTAACAACAGCGACAACAGCATGACCAATAATAACAACAACCACGATAATAACAATATTGTAATTAAGTGACAGCAGCATCGACATAATGCCTTAGCTTCAAAATGTTGCATCGCTTTTGTTGCAACTTTACTGACCTCTAAAACATTAACCCGAATTGTGTTACGAGCTTCTACAACAAACTGCAAGCGCTGAGGTGGCGTCTAAAATATGTCACACGCACACACACACACTTAAGCATATACATATACATACCTACATAAGTATATGCAAGCGCATGTGTACTGTAGAGGGGCGCCGTGGTAAAATCAGCAAGGTGTGTTGTTGCTTTTATTGGTGATGTTGCTGTGATTTTGTTTTCTTGTTGCTGCTGTAGTCGTATATAGACAAAAAACATGAGGTGCAACAAGACGCTTTACAAGATGTTTACATAAATTCCTTAAATGCAAACAACATGCAACATGCACTAAGCGCCCCTAACAGCAGCAAGCAACTAACAGTAGCAAGCACGTAAATGACAAGTCTACAAAGTCAGTAGTCTCTACATAAGTAACAACAAGCATGGTGTGACTGCCGAATTAACTGCTAGCGACGTTATCTCCGCCAGCTGTAGCAACCCTGTGAGGAAAACCGTTACCACGCTTGGAGAAGTCCAGACGCTGAACACAATTCAATTCATATCATCTAATTCGAGCCAAAAATATACGGTTATCATCGAGCGGTAGCGATTCCCATTCACAGTAAAGTCTTGATCATCACAGAAGAAGGACGGCCCTATGATGCCGCCGGCCCCTAAACCGCACCAAACCGTAATTTTTTCAAGATTGCAGCCTGACCAATAGCGCATATTTTGCTTAATGATGAAGCCATTTCAACTAGTAATGAGGTTCATCGCTGAAGATGATTTTTCTATGAAAATCCGAATTATTTTCAAGTTGTTGTTCACTAACATATGATAAAAAATATGGCGTTGTTTGCTCTCCCCATCGGTATACTTTTGTAGAGTACCTACTGAAAACCCCATTAATGCAAGTCGATTCTTCCTGTAGGCTTATATTCCTGAAGTGAGTAATCAGCGTTGGCATTGCATTGCGTTGTTTATATAAATCATGATTGTGACCAAGCAAATTGAAGGCGAAATCATTAACGCCGCATTTTTCCTACCAGGCAGCTGTATTTGGGATGCATGGTGATTATGTGGCGGTCATGTCAGCAGCGTAGGTGAAATCAGTGGCGCTTGGCGGCGGCGCGACCGATAAAGATCGCTGTCGGCGATCGCGATTTTGGCGATCAAATCGCAGAGTAAACATGATGCTGCCGACCAATTTCATTGTAATTTGATATTTTTGCAAAATACGGCAGATCAGACTTGCCACAGTTTTCCATAACAAAAACGGAAAAAAGAGCAAAGTCTTACATGAATTCTTTCTCCCTTCATATTGGTGGATGTTGAACTTGCGGCAATCCTCAAAAACATGACAGAATTAGCGTAAGAAAATATTCATACCTATATTAAATATGTGTACGAGAAGAAAAATTAGTTTCCCAGTTTATTTTATAAATCTAAAGAACCGCCTAGAACTGTCTTCAGTGAACCAGAAGATAAAGCCGAAATCAGCATTCACCGTCTCAGCGAATTGTGATAGACTCAAAGCGTTTTGACGATTTGTAAGTATCATATTATAGCTTCTAAGCTGTCTAAGTGAGACTCCTGTCAGGAACGCCCACTGAGCCTAACCTAACCCAATCTAGCTGATTGACTTGTGCTTTAGTAATTTAAGTAAATACTTGATTTGTGATTTTGTGTACCAACTAATGATGAATATTTTATTCCTTGCTTACACTTTCTTTTTCAGGTCACTTTCTCGATGATAGCCGCCTCGTAGATCATCACGCTGTTACGCCGCAGGGTAATCACAGTGGCATGGCATCAGCCGCTTCTATTTATGGGCCCAGCGCCACATTGCGAACCATTGCCACTTCGAACAGTAGTTCACCTGCTGGAGGTGGGGGCGGTAATGGTGGCGGCGGTAGTTTAGTCACTGCTACGGGTAGTCTAGGTCTTATCGGAGCCAGCAACGGTAGCCTTGGTGGCAGCAGTAGTGTCGGTGGCGGCGGGCTTGTTGGTCTTGGCGGCGCGAGCATTAGTGGCATTGCGCATCATGCGCCGACAGCGTCTAATCACATGGCGCATCATCACAGTGCGTCAACTGCTGCCTTGCTGGTGGTACCGCAGCCGATCAATGCAAGTAAAATGAATGTGACATTGGGAGCCGGTGGCAGCGGTACAGGCAGAAAGTATCAGTGCAAAATGTGTCCGCAGGTAAGTCAAAAATATCAAAAATCAAATTATGTGCAATTTTCTTGGTCTTAAATACTGAACAACTATGGAAATTTTTAAAAGAAATAACAAAATTAAACTCGAAACTCAGTCACACAGTTGGTACTTTGGGGTTTGAAATGATGGTGTACTATGTCGCTGACTTCTAGATAATAGATGGAACACCTTCAAATCGCTTACTGAGTTATATATTGATATCTTCATTTAAGTGTTGTGGAGCTGTTGTTTGTATTTTTATTTCTAAGATATTCAGTTTACGTGGTATCATTCTCATAATTAAGTTTTTTTTAATTAAGGTATCTGACTCTCTAACGCTTTCATACTTTAAGCAGAGGGAGGGAAATCAACAATATTAAACAGTAGGGAACGGTTCCCCACTTTTTCAAACTAATTTAATAGATAAGGTTTTTCAATAGGACGGCCGAAATTCGATGTCAGTGGCCTCAACTTTTAGAGGGTCCAATGGTAAAATTTGAATCCACAGGCACAGTACAAAATGTTCCGTGCCAGTGAGACAAAGTAGTGCCCGTACTGTAGATAATATTGCTCCCGCTAATGCATCAATTAAGGAAAACTCAAATCAGTCTCACATACAAGTATGTCCTTCTCAAGAAGTGGGTATCTTTACACTGACGCAAGAACTGAAGCCGCTTGATGACCAGATTCGTCGTATGTTCGTGAATTGGGTTGAACAACAAGTTGAAAATGATCCGGATTTTCATCGAAAAGTCATTTCTGGCTGAATGGCTTCGTCAATAAACAAAATATGCGTTACTGGTCAGGCAGCAATCCACACGTACTCCATGGATCACCACAGCTAATGTCAAAAACGATTTATTGAAAACCAAGTTTGGTGAAAGTGTTATCTCACGAAATGGCCCAGACTATTGGCCGCTTTGGTCGTGCGCTTTGACGCCATTAGGCTATGCCAACAAGCCAGTGACGATTGATGAACTTCGTATGAATATCGAATGTGAAATTGCATATCGGCCGATTTATGCTACAAAACCGTCGAAAATTGTTTTCATCGTTTGGATTTCTGCAAGCAACTAGTAAGGGCAAGCACCACCTTACAATTATGTGGTTATAATGAACGTCATCAAGATCACATGGTGGCTCAGAGAAGACATAATAGAATAAGGGAATCCTTATCGCAGTGATGTCACAATAAGACTCCTAAGAGCCTAGACTTAGGTGCGGCCACAGACAGCCAGCCGTATCCTATTTTCAAGAGAACTAAATTTTGCTGAAGAACCGCTCGACCAGTTCCCACTTTGCACGTTGACAGTCAAACTTCGAAGTCGTAGATAATTTTGTCTGTTTTGGAACCAGTATTAACAGCAACAACAATGTCAGCATCGAAATCTTAAAAAGAATAACTTTTGCTAATAGGTGCTACTTCGGAATAAGTAGGCAATTGAGAAGTAGAATCCTCTCTCGACGAACAAAAATCAAACTCTCTAAGTCCTTCATAATTACGGTGACCATCCGTACTGATTTTCGCAGTACTGTACTGATTTTGAAGCACCTGTTCTGCGTTTTTTTTTTTTGTGAAAATGGCAAAAATGTTCTGTTTTTTTCCGAACGTACTGTTTTTTGTTCTGAAATTTAGCACCAAGCAGCTTAGAAAGTTTCTACTACTGGAGAGCCCTTTAATGATTAAGGTATTATCAATATTAAATTGTCATCCCTGATGTGAACAGCTGATTGCGGGTTTGAATTATTTTGCTTTCTGTAATGTTCTATTGACAAACAACTAGGTAAGTTTTATTGCCAGTAGTGTTAAAAATTGGGAAGATTTCTTTTGTTTTAGCTTTACAAAATGTCTCCTTCCCGCAGAAAGTGCGGTTTTAATAAACAACTACAAGAAGAATACATCTTCATAAAGGAAATTAACAGCGTTACAGTGAAATGTACAACATTTTCTGCAGTTTTCTCTATTGCCAATGCAGGTAAACACGATGTGCTGCGCAATTTACAATCTCAGAAACATAGAAAAGCTGATATTGCAGCTTCTAGCAGCAAAACCGTGATGAGTTTTGTAAGGATACGTACAATAGACGTTCAGCGAAGAACGTGGTGCGTAAATGAAGGCACCTGGGCATATCACACTGTGCAGCATAATTTTTCATTTCGTTCCAATAACTGCACATCGAAAATCAGATGTTTTGACGAAAATAATTCATCAGCTCGCACCAAGTGTGAATCTATTGTTTGTAATGTGTAAGCACCACATGCATTGCAACTAGTGAAAGCTGATTTTAATGCTATCAATGTTATTGCCGTGTTTTCCGACTGCTCAAATCATGGAAGTATGAAAGTGTGTCCTGTTCTTGTTCGATATTTTCTGCCTGAGAAGAGTGTGCAATTAAAAATATTGGAAGTAAATGATCTCCGTGGTGAATCGTCAGATATACATACATATGTACAACAAACTATATTTTTGAACTCATGAAAAAGTTTGCATTAAGTGAGAAGTTACTTGCTCTTTGTGCAGATAACACTAAGTGTAACTTTGGAGGAGTTGCAAGACGCGGGAAAAATAATCTTTTCCATAAATTGGCAGTATCCACTGGCAGCACCCTTATTGGCGTCAACTGTGCTGCTCACATTGTTAATAATTGCATACAAAGTTCTATAGAGTGTCTTCCGGTGGATATTGAAGTCATTGTCGTTAAAATATATTCTTACTCTTATATATACACGGTTAGAGTAGAGCATTTAAAAGAAATTTGTAAAAATGTTGATGTCGAATATAAAAAAATGTTAGGCTTTAGTAAAACAAGATGGCTTACTCTAAAGCCAGCTATAGAACGGATCTTAAAACCTTTCAAACCACTAAAAAAATATTTTTTAGAACAGCCTCACTGCCCAAGCCTCTTAAAAACTTTTTTTGAAAACTCAACCTCAGAAATATGGCTTTTCTTTACTCATTGTCAAGCATCTCTTTTTTATAATTACATTATGCAGATTGAATCACAGAATATTTGCATGATAGAAGTTGACTTACTAATGAAGGAACTTAAATTAAAAATCACGGAACGCAGAGTTGCAATTTTTGTACCTCTCCTGATGAAGAACCTCATTTCAGAGGTCATGCCATCTTGGGAAAATTTAAAAATTAAAAAAAATTAATGTATATTATGGAAAAGAGAAGCAACAGTAATATTAATGACAGTGAATTGTTTGATGAATTCACCTGCGTTAAAAGTTATGTAACTCCAGATAAACTTATTCAATGGGAGGAAAATAAGAAGCCAGTTGACCAAAAAAGGCCAGTTGACCAAAAATGGATTGAAATTTTTCAACATTTAAAAAAACAATATATACCTTATCAAAATATATGTAAAATAGTCGAGTTTAATTTATGTTTACCGGGCTCAAATGCTCCAACAAAAAGGGTATTTTCCATTTTAAATAATATATGGACAAACGAAAAATCGCAAATGAAAATTGAGACTGTGAAGTCAATTTTAGTTACCAAGTGCAATTTTGAAATGAACTGCATAGAGTTTAAAAATTTCTTACAAAACGAAGAAAATTTGATTACAAAAATTTATTCTTCTGAAAAGTACAATTAATTTGCATTCAATGCATATTTATATTTTTATGTAATACTTAATTTAAAAATAAGTTTTTTAATACATATATATAATACGAGTACATATGTAAGTCAAAGGAGACTGATTTATGTTTTTTATGTTAATTTTTATTACTTGAATTAAATAAATTTGTTCTTAAAAATGTTCTGTTTTTTCGATTTGAAATTATGGTCACCGTACTCATAATTCCCGTCCTGCTATATGGTGCAGAGGCAGTGGCGTTGACAGTATCTGCTGAGTCGACGTTACGAGTTTTCGAGAGAAATGTTCTGCGAAAGATTTATGGTTCTTTGCGTGTTGGCCACGGCGAATATCGCATTCGATGGAACGCTGAACTATACGAGTTATACGACGGCGTTGACAAAATTCAGCGAATTAAGAGACAGCGGCTACGCTGCCTAGGTCATGTCGTCCGTATGGATGAAAAAACTCCAGCTCTGAAAGGTTTCGACACAGTACCCTTCGGGGAAGCAGAGAAAAAGGAAGACCTCAACTTCTTTGCAAAGACAAGGTGGAGAGCGACCTGGCTTCGCTTGGAACTTCCAATTGACGCCACATAGCAAAAAGAAGAAACGACTGGTGCGCTGTTGTACACTCGGCTATAACCGCGTAAGTGGTGGCTACGCCACTAAAGAAGAAGAAGAAGTATTGCAAATCAAGGGATAATAACGTTGTCAACATAAAACTTTACGCAAAGCTATCTTGGGCCCTCTTTAAAAGTTGCTCTCTAGCCGTCTCAATATTTTTCATATCCAACACATACTTACTATAAGGATTTCGGTTAAATTTTTACGATGTGTTGTATATATGTACGTATATCCAAGTTTCCATATTTAATATAAAATGATTTTCGTTGTTCTAGCAGCTTTATGCTGAATACGTCGGCCCTTGAGTTGCCTTCTTTACCGAGTCTATAACACATAAATTTCATTTGGGTTAATTTGGTTGATTTTAATATAAATATTTCGGAAACTTTATAAAACATAGTGAGTCCACGACCTGAAGTACAAATAAGGTACCAAACGAAATTTAATTCGCGATTTCTTCAAATGGTGCATCTTGACTTATTTCGTAATATTTTCAAAATAAAATTTTGCTATCACGTATCAGGTATTTCCCCAGCTTTGATCCTTGCGCAAGTATAAAATGTTGTATACGCTTTGCATTTCGGGTAAAGATATAATAAAATTGTTTTGCATAATAAATGGATAAATATATATTAAAGCTAGATACCATATATAATAAAATAAAAGAAGTTTCTGCATAAATAATTATCATCAATTTATTAGGCACGCACGCACTTAGGTATAGGATTATCCCATCCCTTCGATTTACAATATATATAATATATATAATCGGCCCCTTGAAGCTTGAAACCGTTTTCACAAACGATGCTTACAATCGAGTTTTTAGCAACATAATTTATAAGGAAATTGCTCTGTACCATTGACCAATTATCCTTGTTCGGCTCATAATATTGACAAACGACTGGTGGTTTACAACTTTTAAAAATATCGGGATCACATGGAGAAACTATAGAGAAATTAGAGTTATGGAAAATCAATAAAAACTGTTTAGTTGAGAAATCAACTCACTGCGCACGCATAGCGGTAGTTTAAGACTTTGCTGATGACTCCAACCGTTCGCACTACAAGTGGTTTGCTCTTCGCCTTTCAACTTAAAGTCTTCAGCACAACCGAAAACAATCTGAGTATTTAGAGCATAATTTGCGGACTCATTAATACTGTTATCAATTATTGTCTGCTCGGATTTGAACTTGGAGTCGTAACGCGTGCAAGTTAATGGGTATTTGCACGCGGGTAGTAAATCAGCTCTGCAGGAATGTACTGTTGGAAAAATATTATGACGAGTATCTGAAATCAGATAAACTGGTGAAGTAAATAGAATACGTACCAATACATTTGGGCATGTAGTCGTCCCATTTGCCTCCCGTGCAAGTTAAAGTGTTTCTGCCATCCAACACATAACCATTTTCACAACTGAATCTTATATGTTCCCCATTAGAAATTGATTTCTGGTGGGCGGATATTTGTATTTTTTTATAATCCCCGAACTCGGGATCAAATTGCTCACAAATTAATGGATAAGTGCAGTTATACAGTATTCCTTTGTCACAAGTGTTAGAGATTCGCTCTTAAAGAAATCAATTATGAAAAGTTTGAGTTGAACACAAACCGTTAACAATTAAAACTGTACAACAACTTACGACATTCAGGATTGTACATTCCGTTTTCGTATCTCCAACCATAGATGTCACAGGTTGTTGTTCTGGCGCCATTTAACATGTGGCCATAAGCGCAATTGAAAACTACCGTAGTGCCTTGGGGATACGTTCTATAACTGCTACTATACTCGTAGTTATTAATTATGGCTTGGCTAGATCCTGCATAGTAATTGTAAGCAGTGCAAGTCATTGGATTTTCGCATTTAGGTAACAAATCCTCTCTGCATGTTGCTTTATATTAAGGAAGATGAGATTGTTGCTAAGTTCTTGAGTAATAGTTACACCACGAAGTACCTACCGATACATTTAGGCATAGTGCCATACCATTTGCCTCCATTACAAGTTAAATAATCTTCGCCTGATAAATTATAGCCATTTTCACACGTAATTAATAAATGTTCATCTGGAGATAATTGCTGCACGCTTCCTTTGTAGATTCTCGTATACCCTTCCGTGACAAAGTCATACCGCCAACACATTAACGGAAAAGTGCAGTCGTCCAATATACTAGCATCACAATAAATTTTCTCTAAGAATAAATGCAAAATTATACATTACAAGATCATTCAAGGCCAGAAGTGAAGTGAAACTTACTGCAAGTAGGAATGCTATGACTCCATCCACCTTTCGAACATGTGATGACCTTCGCACCAACTAGTTCATAACCAAATTCACAAGAAAAGTCTACAGTTAATTCCGAGGTGGCTGCGTGAGCCGTATTGATGATGCTGAAGAAATAACTAGGCCGGTTTGGGTTTTCATTACAGATTAACGGTGATTTACACGGACGGATAGGTTTTAAATCGCACCAGGGAACTGTTATTACAGGATTTAATTTATTAGAAAACTCTCGTACATGTAGCCAAAATTATGACATCTTACTACAAGTAGGTGCATTACTACTCCAGCCATCATTCAAGCAGGTTGAACGATTCACTCCATTCAGATTGTATCCATATTCGCAGCTATATTCAAAATAAGAGCCTTCTCTCACCATCCTATTCCAAGGTGAATATTGGCAGTTATTTGTAAGTCTTGTATTTGAGTTAAACTTTTGGCACTTAAGCGGCCACTTCGGGTTTCCCAAATCTAATACATCGCATTGATTGACTGTAAAGAAGATGTGTGAATTGAGAAGAACATTTGAAACTTTTATAAACTATGATCAAAACTTTACGCGAAATTCACTTGTGCTCAGAATTAATAACATTTTGACCGATGTGTGCGAATTCTTACCACATCTAGGCATCACATTTGACCAGCCCTTTGCTGTACATATCCTTATTTTCGAACCTTCTATGAGATAACCCGCATCGCATTCGAAACTAAGTTTAAAATGTTCTCTAACTACAGTATCTGTAAAATTATTCCTTATGACGTGTTTTGTCATTTTTTTTGTTCTAATGTTGGGTTCCTCATACACACATTTCAGTGGAGGTGTGCAGCGGAATTTGAAGTCTGCTTCACAGGATGGAGCTGTAAGAAAACAAATAGCAATGTTGTACTTGGTTTGCAAAAGCAAACTTGTTAACTTACTGCAACTTGGAATTTTATGGCCCCAGCCGTTGCCTTTGCATGTTGTACGGTTTACACCTTCTAAAACATAACCATCGGCACAGTTGAAAACAACCTCTGATCCCTCGAAGAGGGATTGTCGCGCCTGCTTATCATGTAATTTTCCAGAATCTTGGGAGCCTGGTAATAAAACGTTACAAATGAGTGGATAATTACACTTGCGTAAAGTACATTGATTCCTGGCTTTAGTGGTTGCTTTATTGGTGGTAGTAGGTGGTTTTGTTTTTCTCGTGTTGTACTGATTTGTGAAAGTTTTGTTTATACTTCCTGGATAGTTTACATTGCGGGGGTTTTCTGTCGCATTTAATATTTTATAAACATGCGAAACTGGACTTGTAGTCAGTACGCCAGTGTCTGCTCGTGACTTTATAGGGCTTTGAACACTGAAATTAGATTCATTAGAATTGTTAGGACTCGAACTTAAATTTGTTTTGAGATTGGGTGTTTGTGTTGTCACATTTCGAGTATATAAGGTGGTTTGCGATATGGCAGGTTGATTCTGGATCTGCCTGACTTCTTGTCCATTATTTCCATTACCTTTAGGCTGCTCTGTTGGCGTACTATTTCGAATGCCAAGGGGAAATGTTTGATTTTTTTTAATCGGTGGAGTTTTTATTGTGCTTCCAATTTTTGGCGTTTTTGTTACAGTTTCTTTCGTAGTCGGCCCAGAGAGTTTCTTAAGAGTTTGATCGGAACCGAAACTTTCCGCTGAAGTCGCTGCAGCTGGTGAATGAACTGATGTTTTACGTGGGTTCATAGTTTCGTTCTCATTTGTAGTTATGACTTGAGTTCGTTCTGAAGGCGTGCTGTTCGAGCGGTTTTTGAATTCTTCATTGTTTTCTTCCGCTTTTGATTTGTCTTTTTTCAATTCCGTGATTGTGGTTATACCTCCAGGGTAGTTGGTATTACGGGATTTTTCCGTGGCATTTAATGTTTTATTACTATGATAAACCGGACCGTTAGGTAGTCTCTCAATTTGTCCACCCACTTCTTGATCGTTAGTGTCACTACTATCAGTTTGCTTTGATACATAAATTGCAGTTGTTGTTTCTCGAATTATCGGTGTTGTTATTTGCGTGTTTTTCTCTGAGTAGTTCCTTGTTACATTTGCTTTTAGGGCCGGTTTGATAAGCGGTTTAGAAGTTGTTGTCTTTTGTGTAATTATAATTTCATTTATGCTTGTAGTTGTCAGGTGAGGTCGTTCTGAAGACGAGCCATTGAAATGAGTTTCCAAGGTTTCTGCGTCCTCAGTATTGGTAACAGGTCGATTCGTTGTTGTTTGTGTGCTCGTAGTTGTAACTTCAGGTATGGTTGTTAAATCTTTTTCGGAAGTTTCAGTGACTTCAAAATCTGTCGAATAGTCTAAAATAGTTGTAGTAGTTTTCCGCGTATTTGCAAGCTCCGTTGATATGTTTGGTTTGGTCTTAACCGTTGGCAGCACGCCTTGTTGAGTCGATTCCGTAACTTCGTTTGATTTTATTCTGGTTGTGGGTGTTGATATGGTAGCAATTTCCTTTATGCAAAGTCCCTCGTGCTCGTCGGTACCATCCCAGCATTCCTTTGTTCCATTACATTTGGCTTCCATGGGCAAACAAGCGCCATAACCGCATTGGAACTGATGTTGTTTACACAATACCGTTTGGCACAAAGAAGTCAGCTCATCACTACCATCATCACAGTCCTGTACACCATCACATTTGTCAGTGATGCTGACACACTGGCCCGACCAACACTTCATTTGCCCCCAACTAAAAGAAATAAATGCGTGTCAAATATTTGGGCTGAGGTTTAGAAGATACGAAAGTATAAATAGTTAAGATCTGCGTTTATAGACGTTATGGTACGTCTTCTTAGAAATTAACTCTCTAAAAGATTTAACTGAATGAAAAATAGCACTGATTTTTCTAAAAATTTTCTGTAAGGCAATAAATATTGTCCCACAAGGCCATTTAAGTTTAAATGCTAGGTTAGGTTAGTCTGGTCGGCTCGGGAGCCACGTATACGACAGTTTGGAATTCCGTTACGCAGTTCGTGAGAAGTAGTCATCTTTCAGAATGCCAGTGCTTGACGTGAAATTCAATAGGTTCTGAGACCTGATTATCACCAGTGTTTCAAGCCCAAAGTTTAAATATAAATTCCGAAATAAATTACTTGGTTAAATTAAACTAATTCGTGCAAAACTAACGGTCCATTAAAGTTTGACATTCGAAGAATGTTTTAAAATTTTTGGCGAAGAAAAATTTAATAATGAGACAAAAGCATCAAGTATTCGGACGTTGCTTGGTAAAAGGTAGGCTTGCGGTGTCCCTCACAACTAGGTATTAGATCATCCGAAAACAAAAAATAATGTTTATGAGCTAGATAATAGCTTTTCCAAGGTTTTTCACATTTTCTGATGACTGAACGGGTTTTATTAAGCTTACCACCCGAAAAGAAATTTCGGAGACTCTATAAAATATATAATAAATGATCAGCACGCCTGGTTGAGTCGATTTAGTCATATCCGTCTGTCCGTAATCTTATTAAATTATTGATCTGCAAATTTGCAGGCGTCCGTTTATCTTGAATTAACGAATTCACATGCTTGTACGGACAACCTTTCCATTCCATAAGATACCTTCACGAAATGTGACATGAATTATTGTCCAAGATAACGGTATATTGGGGCGCTGTAGCATATACAAACTGAAGTCCTGTTTTTAAACTTTTGTTTTTGAAAGGAATTCTATAGCTTCTTTCTTAAATTTTTTCTTGTTTTAGAACACTTTGAAGGAAAACACTCAATTTTTAGCGAAAAAAAAGTGGAAAATATGTTACTGCAATATCAAATGCATTAACGGTTTTGAAAATAATATGTTGTAAAACGTTCGTAATTCAATTGAATTCTTCAAATATTATGCAATCAACTATAAAATAAAAATATGCGAAATAAAAAAAAAACTTAAAAACTCCAACGGCCGGAAATTTTTTCTGCAGCTAAGATTTGCGGTGAATTTCAAGCGTGTGATTGTACTTTACATACATACATACATATGTTAGATAACTCTACAGCAATATATGAACGGGTAAATAGTATAAATAGGATTAGAAAAATTACCCAATACAATTCTTGCGTTTTGTTTCCTCATCTACCTCATCGTTCGGTAACTCATTGCGTCGTTTGCGACACCTCTCACTGTCCTCATCCGATGAATCGGCACAATCGTGAACACCATCACACAGCAATTCGAGTGATATGCATGCACCATAATCACATCGAAATGAAGCAAATGAGCATTGCATCGATTTGCAAGATGCTTTCGTCTCATCGGAACCATCGATGCAGTGCCGGATGCCATCGCACAGATATTCTGTTGCAATACAGCCGCCGGCCTTACACGTCCACTCATCTCTCTCTGCACTGCACACTTTGGCAGCAATCGCTGTCCAAATGAAAAATCAAATAATTTATCAATAAAAGTAACAATTGATCTACCGAACATCAAATCTGATCAATCCGCTACACGCACCACTATTCCAACTGACACACAGCGTGACGATCAGCAGCAAGCATATTCGAAAGCTTGACATTTTCGGAAATGTAATCAATACTTTTTGCATTTAATTCATAAATTCTTTTCGGTTTGATTATTTCTTTCGCTTCAAAATACTTCTTAGTCCGTTGGTTCGTGGAGTACTGATTGCACCAAAGGCACCACGAAAGCTTTACAGGCTCGTTATCGGTTCGAGAGGAATTCGTACATAACTTTTAATCGCAATTGAATGTGTGTGAATTGAATATTTGTGGAGAGTGGTTATACATAACATCATAAAGAGCTTAAAATCATAGGAATATATTAAAAAAAAAAAATTATGTATAAATTTAGCTTCTGATATGCAAAATAAGAATGAAATATTTGTGAGTTTAAGTTATTAACGAAATTCAGCAATCTCATTAAAAAACATGGAGTATATCATGAAATGTATTGTATTTAGGCCGACTTTAGGGGCTTAACTTTTTATTATAGAGATGCCTTATATCGTTCAGTTGTGAACAAGTAATTTTTTTTTGGTTGAATGAAGCTTCAAACCTCACCTTTCCAACACTATATTGGTAGCGCTGGAGATATACGTCAGCAACGACATTTATTGAGAAAATACGAAAAGACTTTATCGACTACCCAATATGTATAAATTGTATTATATTGTAATTTATGTTTATGCCCACGTTGAATGTGCGGTGGAGCTAAATTTCTTTGTATAACTGTTTGACATATTTGCATGGACTAACGTATATTTGGTGAGAGATAGAAAAATTAGTATCCTAGAATATTAGTCTTAACCCTCATACTACACAGAGTTAACATATTTATAAGATTTCATCCAATCTTTCTTATGTTAATAGCCTCAAAGTAAGGTGGCCATTTGACCGACATTTTGTTAAAATCAACAATTTTTTGCTTAACAAAAGAAAACAGAACTTTTTTGACCAACTGTGACTGTTTTATTTCATTTTACATTACGCTGTTCTTATTGGTGGACTCTTTATGTACTTATGTTCTTGGCGGGAAGCTTTACTGATAATATTTTTATACATTGGAATGAGATTTCTCTGGGAATTCCCAAGATAAATATAAATGAAATATTGTTTATAAATTAAACAGAAACTCAGAGGAAGTATAAATACTTACTTGTGCTTATACATAGCTATGTATATACATATGTACATATATATACGTAGTTTTGTAGGTAATTTTAATCGGATTTAAATGAAAGTCGGAAAGATTTTTAATAATGCATAAAGTTGAAAGAATTTTTGAGAGGGCTTGATACAAGATTCGAGTGACTGTTAGCGGGCCTCTGGCTTCAGATATATAAGTCTTTCTGTACAAAAACGTATTAAACTGTCAAATGACTTCCTTTTTGTTAAATTTCTAAAAATATCCAATGACTTTGTTAATTATTTTTCTAATCCAAACTCAGTATATTAAGATTGCCACGATGGTTTTTAACATCCAGAAGCAAACTTCGGAGACCTTATAAAATATATATGTATACAAATGATCAATATGACAATGATCAGTATACGCGAACTAGTCCCTCAGTTCATGGGAAATCGATTTGAAATTTTGCACAACCTCCTTTTCCCTCCAAGAAGCTGTTGTCATATAAACAGAAGTTTTGGAATCAATTGTTTGCATGGAAAACTCTTCCGTTTGACGAGATATCTTCACGTAATTAAGCATAGATTATTGCTAGATTGAATCACTATAGCATAATGCTACCATGCGAACTCAACGCGTAGAATGAAGTCATTTCAGCCCGATTATATTAGTAATTTTTATTAATGAAGAGTTCAGTTTTAGGACGCTTGAAAAGTGTACGTCTCGGACGTTGTGGCTTGCTTTTGACTGCCTTCTTGCCCTGAAGAATTATGTTTTCCTGCAGAGGAATCGAAAAATCTTTCAGACATAGCTTCATATATCTATGTTCATTATGCATAAATTGGCTACAGTAAGCATTGCTTTAAAGAAGACTTTTTCCATAATTTTTATGATTGACGGTCGAAATCGTAAAGCCCCGTCTTCCGTTCGAAAAGGTTGATTCTAGCCATTACTTTGTTATAGTCACTCATTGATTGCAGTTAATAACCAAACACTTATTCCTTCTGTTTGCTTCGGTTGAAGTATTTCAATACTTGACCCATCGCAATTCGAAACTAAAAGTACTCTTTTAGAATCTATCCATCGATCACTATACTTATGTCATTGAGCCGGAACTGGCTTTCATTCCTAATGAATTAGACAGAAAATTTGAGGGTTTGGTTTTTTCAGCTAATTTTGCACCTCTAAAAATATTCGTAGTATTTAATTCATTTATATGTAACTGAGTTGATTCATATACAGATTACTATAGTTTTGTTCACCTAACAGCTGTTTGTATAGTATATCTAAAACTAATCTAGTTAAAGTATATATAATAATCAGGATTATGAGAGTATATATACGTAAAAAAGATTGTGATAACAAGATGAACTGAAATCCGGGTGACTATCTGTCCGTCCGTCAAGCTATAGCTGTGCAAGCGATAACTTGATTAAAATTAAGATGTCTTAATGAAACTTGGTATACATTTTTGGCATCAACGCCATAGGTAGTGGGATCCGTCGTTAGACTACTTTAGCTATAGTATTTCAACCAAATGTCCTCAAATAAAATCTTTTTGCCTTCTTCTCATACGGATGGATGCTATCGGACGATAACCTCGCACACTCTTTTTATGACCGTTATGAAATCCCTATATTAAGGCGTAAGATGTAAAAATTAGGTACACAAACACGCCTACTTCTCTTATAACACCATTTTAAATTCCATCGTGTTCCTTTAATTATACAAATTAAACAAAAATAGTGCTTTTAAGGTATGTCATTTAAGGTTCACAAATTTCTTAATTCGAATCATAACTGTTCAAGCCCTCAGATACCGAAGTAAAAGATACATCGATCAATATTAATGTACTCTTTTGTCAAAAATGAGGTACGGTTTCTCAAACTCATAACAGATCATATTTTTCTAGTAATAATATGTCGTAACGCCAATCATGAATAAAATCGCTTTTATGACCAATATACTATGTATCAGTCAGTTCATTTGTTATAATCATAAAATGGAAAAATGTTCTTTAGTATACTTAAGTCATCACAAAAATTAATGCAATCAGTCTAGACGGACTAAAGAGTATAGTGGCCTAAGACTTTGCACGGTGCTAAACCGTTTAAGTTGGTCAAAATGTGTGCTATTTTAATGAAAGTGGACTTGTCAGTGATTGGCATTTCTACACGGTTTCGTCAAATGATGAATGTTGAATTCGTAAGAAACATTAATTAATATTAAGTTTTGCCAATAATTCTCCGTTTTTGAATTGCGCAAATTGTATGTGTAAAAAATGTTCGGATACGATCGAACTTAGGCCTTCCTTACTTGTATTTACATTTCGGCCAAGCGAGTGTTTCTTTGCAAATCAGGACAAAATACCCCCAGGTTTTATATAGTGAATTGACTTATACAAAATGGTCCTCCATTTATTGGAGAACATCAAAATGAGACTCAAAGTTTGGAAGACAAGCGCAGCCTGATATTAGCCAACTCAGTAAGCGTCAGTTTGAAGCTCGCATATTTTCACGTACACGTGCATTGTACAAGTATGTTATAAGTACATAGGTTATAGACGTAACGAGGACGTGACGGATTTGTTTTTTTTTAATGAAAGCGGATGCATTTCAGCGGTAGCCAGTGCATAAAATTTCGAAATTTTTCATAACGGTGTATTGATGTGCGTATTGTATTTTTCTTTAAACTTAAATATAATTTTAATGAAAGTTTAACTTCATAATCAATAACAGTGCTTAGTTAAACTTGTTCCGATGTTTGTCATCGCGCCTCGGCGTTCGTACACAGTGCATAATATTTCGTCACGCGTACACTGCAATATGTGCAACTTTCCTTGCAACTAAACCTGGCCGAAGTTAATACTAACAAACTATGTAGCATAAAAAATATTACATTAACATAATATGTGTATATAAGCCAGATGAGTGAGTAACAACAAATAGGTAAGTTAAAGTTGCCAAGGCGGATAAAATAGTAAAAAAGGTTAGATGCTGAAAACTGTACAGTTAAAAAGCGGGTCTGCACCTAAAGCTATAAGTGCATAAAGCTAGTCATCTATGTACTTACTTATATACAAGCATATACATATGTAATTGCATATGTAATTTTATACACCCAGCCAACAATCGCCGTGTGAATGCTGCATTCTTAATTTGCCACAAAAAGTCTGAAGTTTGAAAGATCGCAAGAGTAGTGATAAGCAACGAATTAAGGGTATATAATTGTTCTAAATAAGCATAAACTCACTGATTTAGATAACCTTAAATTATGCACTTTCCTCACCTGATGATATTGAAGTCTTTGACACGTGGATGTTGCCACTATTTGTAGCGATTTGAACTTCAACGTTTATTCTATTCAATCATTCATTCTTTTCCACTTTTGGTTCCCTTTTTAGCGACAAGAACTGCAGCGGGAATATAAGAGACCATACTTTTGTGGCGAATTTGTGGCTCTTGGCTGAAATGCTCTCGATTGACACTGTGTTGCTTCCTAAGTTTAACCCGAAAATTTTCACAAAATCGGTGATTTTTAATTGATTTTAGCGGAGTTGAAATATACACAGGCTAGGTTAGGTTAGGTTAGGATACTCTGGTAGACCAATAACCTACGCATAGACGAGTTTGGTTCTTTGCAATATCAGATGAAGTTCAATTGTTAGTCCCAAGAGGACTTGTCGTCGTTTAGGATGCCTGCACTTGATGTGAATTTTAACAGACTCTGCGACCCTTCGGATTTTGATTTTCTTTACCATTTTCTGTTAAGATCGTCGTATGATAACCGAATACTTTTGGTACGAATTGGGTGATATGGACTTGGGCGATATGAGTTTCCAACAGCCCGACGCCACAAACCACACAGCGAATGTCATAATCGATTTATTGAACCAAGTTTGGTGAACGTGTTATCTCGCGAAATGGCCCAGTCAAATTGCCGTCTCGGTCATGCGACAGTGCACTTTCATGGAAATAAAAAATTTCATTAATATCTCAAACTATTTTTGTAGAGCTTTTATTAAAAACCCCGTTATTTCTTTAAGCAGCTCAACTTCCATTCCGAATTCTTATTTGAACACGACAGAATTTGTGCTCAATTCTCTAACTGTGAAAGATTTCGAAGGGATATACCATAGCAAAGCATATGAACGATTACTTCAAGCTAACGGGTGTTCCAAGTAGAGGTAGGTACTTTTTTCATTAGCGTTTCTTTGACAGATCACGCCTTAGTCGTTTCAATCTGTCATATTATTTTCATTCAATATTGTTTGGTCTTTCATCATGGAAAGATTATTCAGGCGTAAATAACGTTCACAAATTGTTCAATTTTATTACGAAAATTCATGTTTTGGAAAGAATGTATTTAGCGTGCTTCGCTCAACTTATGGTCAACGCAATCGGCCTACTGCCCGTACTGCAACCCCATCTTGAGATCCACCGTTCATTATTAGATAACATTCGATCGAATAGAACACGTCCAGTTCGCGGGGAAGAAAATATAGCAGCCGCAGCTGAGAGTAATATGCTATTCGACGTAATATGGACTGACGGTTGGAACGAATTAGTACATTTTAGTACTCACCGATCCAAACCGGGTTAGATCGCCGAAAAAACAGCCCTTGGTCGGATAAAATCCAAATCAATTCCGGTGCGTAGAACCGGCTGTCGTGGGAATTGCGTTAGATGGCCTCGACGACAACACCAACAACCCTTACCATCCTAACGGGGATTAGCTAACCGTTAACAACAACAACAACTTAGTACATTTTAGGTCGAGATTTTATATTGAAAGCGTACAAAATATAGTTTGTGCAAAAATTGAAGCCGCTCCACCTTCCCAAGATACATCGCTTCGCTCTATGGGCTCTTGAGAAGTTTTAAGAAATTTAATTCTGACGTTTTCGAAATCAAATTTTGTTCAGCGATGAGGGTAATTTATGGCTAAATGGGTTCGTATATAAGCAACATTTCCGCATTTGAAACGAAGAGAAACCTCAATAAATTTAAGAGCTGCCATTTCAACCAGAAAAAGCAAATGATTTTGTGTGGTTTGTGAGTTAGTGGAATCATCTGTCCATATTTCTTCAAAAATGATGCCGGTGAGAACGTAACCGTCAATGGCGACTGTTATCGCGCCATGATAATCGACTATTTGATGCCTAAAATTGAAGCTCGCGATCTCAAAGCCGCTTGGTTTCAACAAGACGGCGCCTGTCCCACACTTCGCATCAATGGATTTATTGAGAGAACATTTCCGCTGAATTGATAATTTCACGTTTTGATCCAGTCGATTGGCCACCAGGGTCAAGTGATATCACCGTTAGACTTTTTCTTGTGAGGATATGTAAAGTCTAAAGTCTATACGGACAATCCCGCTTCGTTTCAGGCCTTGGAGCAAAACGCTTTGGAAGCTCATAGCAACTTATCAAACCTTTTTATAATTGTGTGTTTGGCCGTAAATATTCGAAAATATTAGCTTAGAAATTTGTTGCATAGTAAATGACTTTTTCGCTAAAGCCAAAATTAATCTTATTACACACAAAGTTGAGGAACTGAAATAACGCGATCAATCTGAAATATTTCATATAAAGCGACCAATTATAATACACGCTCGGGATTGTGCCACAAGCGAAATATATTTTGACAGCGAAGTTGTAAACAATTTTCTCTATATTCAAACTATCGTTACATTTTGCCTTCAGCCAATCTTGAAATTTAACGTGTGATCGCTTATTCTACAAATTCAACCCCTGATTGGTTTAGTACTGGTCTTGTACGTCATATCTCTAAGAACATTTTGAATATGAAAATCTCAAACAGCCGCCAAGTCGAGTGTCTTATTAATTTTAAGTCATCTCCGCATTCCTGATTGCTTTGTGTTAGAGGTAACACAACAAAATATCACTCTAAAGGTCTGAAGGAAAAATTTTAAATTGATGTGCTAAGAGGTCTATTTGGTATTTGAGGTGTCCTGATTACGAACTTTTGATATTTTACACCAAGAAAGATATGGGTTTACATACATTTATTGATCAGAATGTCGAGGCGAACTGAATACCGAGTGACTGTCTGTCGTCTGCCCGTTCAAGCGTTAACTTCAGTGAAAATTTAAATATCCCTATGAAACTTGACACACATATTCACGACCACAAAATGCCATTAATCGAGAAAGTGCCATAACTAAGTTCTACAATAAGGTACAGGCTGCTATTGGATTAATACGAAGAATTGCATTAGGAATGAGCATCCATGGTTGCAATGTTTTTAAAAAGTGGGTGTGGGCCCGCACTCTAACCCATCGAAGCCATAATAATCCAATTCGCTTAAGCAAATCTTTTTTGCATCCCTACCCAATGTCTGAAATTCCGATAAAACAAAAAAATTACTATTTCTTTATTTTTTTACCAACTTGAAAATTGATTACAAAAAATTTTGAAGTTACACAATTTTATTTAAAAAACTCTCATCTTTTTGATAAAAATATTTTCAAAATCCAAGAAAAAGAAAAACATTAAAAAAAAAAAACAGTTTTTTGTGCTTTTCCACCAACTTTTATTCAAAATTGACTTTTCCATTCGATCCCTCGTTCCATTTTACATAAAAATCAAGGCTCAAAAATATGGTACTCTGACCCCGTGAACAGCAAAAAAAAATTTGTTACACACACATATACATATATATTTTAAAGGGTGTCCGACGTCTCCTCCGTGGTGTTAAAATGTTCCTGGAAAACTTGAGCTCCTCAGAGCCTTTTTAATACCCTTATCGACAGTGTGAAATGAGTGAATTCGGATTATAACCCCATCCACTACCGTTAAAATGGTTTTATTAAAATCTGCTACAAGTGCAGGCTTCTGCAAAATGATTTTATAGCAAGACAAGTGACGATAGGTGACCTACCAAAGCAATATTAACCGAATTCGGTTTGAAACATTATCCTGACATTCCTTTGTTGCAGTGCGAAATCCACACACTCCAAAAACCACGCCTGTTTCCCATATAACACAGTTTTAAATTTCATATAATTCTTTTACTCTCCAATATGAAAATCGAGACCCATAAATAAATGTATCGGAATAAAACTTAGAGCGAATTATATCTTTAAGGTCTGCCACTTTGTGATCAAAAATTGTCCAAATCGAACAAAAAATATTCAAGTCCCCAAATACCGAGTATTTACCTTAGTTTTTATAGTGAATCATTTCTTGCAAATATATGTAAATCTGTTAGACAAATTATAGAAATTCGTACAAAAACCTTTTCTGATAATAATATGCTTTTACAAAAATGGGTTAAATCGAGTCAACATTTCCCAGAGCCCCCATAAACCTAATACTCGTATAAAGATTTTCGAACTTCAGTGTAATTTTATATGCTATCAGTGTATCTTTGTGCATAGAATGAATAAACTCGGGTGAAACCTTGCCTGTTTTGCTACTCATATAAGTTCATATGGTATGTGAGGTGCCTAAATGAAGCTCAGAGAGCGTACTTTTCTGGTAATAATACTGGTAATACCAAAAATAGTTAAAATTGGTTAAATACTACTCCTGTCTCCCATATACCTAGTTATTTAATATTAAATTTTCAAACTTTATACCATATATCGGTCTTTACACAGTGGAGGTGGGCAAATTATATTATATTTTAATGAAATTATGGGAAATTATGAAAATTAAATTGATTCAAGCCTTGGTTCAAACCTCATATCCCTTATATAACCAACTCAATATGTTAAATTTATCCTCTTCGCTTTTGTAAAAATTTCATATGAAATGTA
The DNA here is from genome assembly GCF_023373825.1 of Bactrocera dorsalis. Classification (NCBI taxonomy): domain Eukaryota; kingdom Metazoa; phylum Arthropoda; class Insecta; order Diptera; family Tephritidae; genus Bactrocera; species Bactrocera dorsalis. Next base: position 85,396,627 of record NC_064304.1, read on the forward strand.
TTCATTTCAATATGATTTTAATATAAATTTAGCTGCCGCGAAGTAAACTATGGCATTAAAACTAGGTGAGTCTACCACCAATATGGAACTTACATAAACAAATCTGATGTTACAAAATTCATCCAACAATGTTGAATTCTTTCGCAGCTTTTAAAATAACGTTTTGCCAATCCCTGAAGGTAATTCACTGGCTTTGATCCTTGCAAGTTGCAATTGTTTCAAATGTTCGCTACACCCGAATATAGCACTTCCTTACTTGTTTTAAGTGAATTTATGCGTGAAAATTTTACAAATAGAAATTGTTGATAAAATATACATATGTACATGAACTTTGAAGAAAGCTATCTTGGGCGCTCTTTAAAAGCGGCTATCCAGCCGTCTCAATATTTTCCGTATCTAACACATACTTACTATAAGGATTTCCACACTTCGGTTAATTTTTTACGATATGTTGTATATATGTATGTATATTGGTCCAAGTTTCCATATTTTACATAAAATGGTTTTCGTTGTTCTAGCAGCTTTATGCTGAATACGTCGGCCCTTGTGTTGCCTTCTTTACCGAGTCTATAACACATAAATTTCATTTGGGTTAATTGCGTGATTTTAATATAAATATCTCGGAAACTTTATGAAACATAGTGAGTCCACGGCCTGAAGTACAAATAAGATATCAAACGAAATTTAATTCGCGATTTCTTCAAATGAATGAATCAGATATTTCCCCAGCTTTGATCCTTGCGCAGGTATAAAATGTTGTGCATATATGCTTTGCATTTCGAGTAAAGATATAATAAAATTGTCTTGCATAATAAATGGATAAATATATATTAAAGGTACATGCCATATATGTATAATAAAATAAAAGAAGTTTCTGCATAAATCATTATCATCAATTTATTAGGCACGCACGCACTTAGGTATAGGATTATCCCATCCCTTCGATTTACAATATATATAATTGGCCCCTTGAAGCTTGAAACCGTTTTCACAAACGATGCTTACAATCGAGTTTTTAGCAACATAATTTATAAGGAAATAGCTCTGTACCATTGACCAATTATCCTTGTTCGGCTCATAATATTGACAAACGACTGGTGGTTTACAACTTTTAAAAATATCGGGATCACATGGAGAAACTATAGAGAAATTAGAGTTATGGAAAATCAATAAAAACTGTTTAGTTGAGAAATCAACTCACTGCGCACGCATAGCGGTAGTTTAAGACTTTGCTGATGACTCCAACCGTTCGCACTACAAGTGGTTTGCTCTTCGCCTTTCAACTTAAAGTCTTCAGCACAACCGAAAACAATCTGAGTATTTAGAGCATAATTTGCGGACTCATTACTATTGTTATCAATTATTGTCTGCTCGGATTTGAACTTGGAGTCGTAACGCGTGCAAGTTAATGGGTATTTGCACGCGGGTAGTAAATCAGCTCTGCAGGAATGTACTGTTGGAAAAATATTATGACGAGTATCTGAAATCAGATAAACTGGTGAAGTAAATAGAATACGTACCAATACATTTGGGCATGTAGTCGTCCCATTTGCCTCCCGTGCAAGTTAACGCGTTGCTGCCATCCAACACATAACCATTTTCACAACTGAATCTTATTCGTGCCGCATTAGAAATTGATTTCTGGTGGGTGGATATTTGTATTTTTTTATAATCCCCGAACTCGGGATCGAATTGCTCACAAATTAGTGGATAAGTGCAGTTATCCAGTATTCCTTTGTCACAAGTGTTAGAGATTCGTTCTTAAAGAAATCAAATATGAAAAATCTGAGTTGCACACAAACCGTTAACAATTAAAACTGTACAACAACTTACGACATTCAGGACCGTACATTCCGTCTTCGTATCTCCAACCATGGAAGTCACAGGTTGCTGTTCTGGCGCCATTTAATACGTGGCCATAAGCGCATTTGAAAACTACCGTACTGCCTTGGGGATACGTTCTATAACTGCCACTATAGTTATTAATTATGGCTTGGCTAGATCCTGTATAGTAATTGTAAGCAGTGCAAGTCATTGGATTTTCGCATTTAGGTAACAAATCCTCTCTGCATGTTGCTTTATATTAAGGAAGATGAGATTGTTGCTAAGTTCTTGAGTTATAGCTACACCACGAAGTACCTACCGATACATTTAGGCATAGTGCCATACCATTTGCCTCCGTTACAAGTTAAATAATTTTCGCCTGATAAATTATAGCCATTTTCACACCTAATTAATAAATGTTCATCTTGGGATAATTGCTGCACGCTTCCTTTGTAGATTCTCGTATACCCTTCCGTCCCAAAGTCATACCGCCAACAGATTAACGGAAAAGTGCAGTCGTCCAATATACTAGCATCACAACAAATTTTCTCTAAGAATAAATGCAAAATTATACATTACAAAATCATTCAAGGCCAGAAGTGAAGCGAAACTTACTGCAAGTAGGAATGCTATGACTCCATCCACCTTTCGAACATGTGATGACCTTCGCACCAACTAGTTCATAACCAAATTCACAAGAAAAGTCTACAGTTAAGTCCGAGGTGGCTGGGTGAGCCGTATTGATGATGCTGAAGAAATAACGAGGCCGGTTTGGGTTTTTATTACAGATTAACGGTGATTTACACGGACGGATAGGTTTTAAATCGCACCAGGGAACTGTTATTACAGGATTTAATTTATTAGAAAACTCTCGTACATGTAGCCAAAATTATGACATCTTACTACAAGTAGGTGCATTACTACTCCAGCCATCATTCAAGCAGGTTGAACGATTCACTCCATTCAGATTGTATCCATATTCGCAGCTATATTCGAAATAAGAGCCTTCTCTCACCTTCCTATTCCTAAGTGAATATTGGCAGTTATTTGTAAGTCTTGTAGTTGAGTCAAACTTTTGGCACTTAAGCGGCCACTTCGGATTTCCCAATCCCAATACATCGCATTGATTAACTGTAAAGAAGATGTGTGAATCGAGAAGAATATTTAAAACTTTTATAAAATATGTATTACAAAAACTTTAAGCGGAAATCACTTATATAAAGAATTAATTACATTTTGCCCAATGTGTGCGAGTTCTTACCACATCTAGGCATCACATTTGACCAGCCCTTTGCTGTACATATCCTTATTTTCGAACCTTCTATGAGATAACCCGCATCGCATTCGAAACTAAGTTTAAAATGTTCTCTAACTACAGTATCTGTAAAACTATTCCTTATGACGTGTTTTGTCATTTTTTTTGTTCTAATGTTGGGTTCCTCATAGACACATTTCAGTGGAGGTGTGCAGCGCAGTTTGAAGTCTGCTTCACAGGATGGAGCTGTAAGAAAACAAATAGCAATGTTATACTCGGTTTGCAAAAGCAAACTTGTAAACTTACTGCAACTTGGAATTTTATGGCTCCAGCCGTTTTCTTTGCATGTTGTACGGTTTACACCTTCTAAAACATAACCATCGTCACAGTTGAAAGCAACCTCTGATCCCACGAAGAGGGATTGTCGCGCCTGCTTATCATGTAATTTTCCAGAATCTTGGGAGCCTGGTAATAAAACGTTACAAATGAGTGGATAATCACACCTGCGTAAAGTACATTGATTCCTGGCTTTAGTGGTTGCTTTATTGGTGGTAGTAGGTGGTGTTGTTTTTCTCATGTTGTACTGATTTATGAAAGTTTTGTTTATACTTCCTGGATAGTTTACATTGCGGGGGTTTTCTGTCGCATTTAATATTTTATAAACATGCGAAACTGGACTTGTAGTCAGTACGCCAGTGTCTGCTCGTGACTTTATAGGGCTTTGAACACTGAAATTAGATTCATTAGAATTGTTAGGACTCGAACTTAAATTTGTTTTGAGATTGGGAGCTTGTGTTGTCACATTTCGAGTATATAAGGTGGTTTGCGATATGGCAAGTTGATTCTGGATCTGCCTGACTTCTTGTCCATTATTTCCATTACCTTTAGGCTGCTCTGTTGGCGTACTATTTCGAATGTCAAGGGGCAATGTTTGATTTTTTTTAATCGGTGGAGTTTTTATTGTGCTTCCAATTTTTGGCGTTTTTATTACAGTGTCTTTCGTAGTCGGCCCGGAGAGTTTCTTAAGAGTTTGATCGGAACCGAAACTGTCCGCTGAAGTCCCTGCAGCTGGTGAATGAACTGATGTTTTACGTGGGATCATAGTTTCGTTCTCATTTGTTGTTATGACTTGAGTTCGTTCTGAAGGCGTGCTGTTCGAGCGGTTTTTGAATTTTTCATTGTTTTCTTCCGCTTTTGATTTGTCTTTTTTCAATTCCGTGATTGTGGTTATACCTCCAGGGTAGTTGGTATTACGGGATTTTTCCGTGGCATTTAATGTTTTATTACTATGATAAACCGGACCGTTAGGTAGTCTCTCAATTTGTCCACTCACTTCTTGATCGTTAGTGTCACTACTATCAGTTTGCTTTGATACATAAATTGTAGTTGTTGTTTCTCGAATTATCGGTGTTGTTATTTGCGTGTTTTTCTCTGAGTAGTTCCTTGTTACATTTGCTTTTAGGGCCGGCTTGATAAGCGGTTTAGAAGTTGTTGTCTTTTGTGTAATTATAATTTCATTTATGCTTGTTGTTGTCAGGTGAGGTCGTTCTGAAAACGAGCCATTGGAATGAGTTTCCAAGGTTTCTGCGTCCTCAGTATTGGTAACAGGTCGATTCGTTGTTGTTTGTGTGCTCGTAGTTGTAACTTCAGGTATGGTTGTTAAATCTTTTTCGGAAGTTTCAGTGACTTCAAAATCTGTCGAATAGTCTAAAATAGTTGTAGTAGTTTTCCGCGTATTTGCAAGCTCCGTTGATATGTTTGGTTTGGTCTTAACCGTTGGCAGCACGCCTTGTTGAGTCGATTCCGTAACTTCGTTTGATTTTATTCTGGTTGTGGGTGTTAATATGGTAGCAATTTCCTTTATGCAAAGTCCCTCGCGCTCGTCGGTGCCATCCCAGCATTCCTTTGTTCCATTACATTTGGCTTCCATGGGCAAACAAGCGCCATAACCGCATTGGAACTGATGTTGTTTACACAATACCGTTTGGCACAAAGAAGTCAGCTCATCACTACCATCATCACAGTCCTGTACACCATCACATTTGTCAGTGATGCTGACACACTGGCCCGACCAACACTTCATTTGCCCCCAACTAAAAGTAATAAATGTGTGTCAAATATTTGGTCTGTAGCTTGAAAGATATGAAAGTATAAAGTAAATAATTAAGATCTACGTTTATAGAATTTGCGGTTATACCATGACGTCTTCTTAGAAATTAACTCTCCATTTGTACATAAACATGCATTCAGCTCACTTGGTTTCAGAAGCCAATTCAGACATCTCAGGGAATTGGTATGGTCGCAAAGGATTTAACCTTTCGTAAAGCTGAACTTATGGTTACAAAGTAATAAATTTCTTATAGAGGCGAGAATCGCTAATACCAATACATTTTATTCTTTTAGGTAAGACATTTAACTGTATGAAAAATCTTTATGTAAGGTGATAAATATTGTGGTAAGTTTAAATACTAGGTTAGGTTAGTCGGGAGTCACATATACGCCAATTTAGAATTCCGTTATGCAGTTCGTGGTAAGTAGTCATCTTTCAGAATGCCAGTGTTTGTCGTGAAATTCAATGGCTTCTGCGAGCTGATTATCACCTCTTCCAGTGTTTCAAGCCCAAAGTTTAAATATAAATTCCGAAATAAATTACTTGGTTAAATTAAACTAATTCGTGCAAAACTAACGGTCCATTAAACATTGACATTCGAACAATATTTTATAAAATTTTCACGAAGAAATAAAAAGGTAGGCTTGCGGTGCCCCTCGTACAAGGTCTGTCGCAAAGAAACAGGACTGTTAAAAAAAACAACAAAAAATTAATATTTTTCAAAAGTAAGCCAAATAGGTGAAAACGCAGGGTGCCAGATCAGGTGAGTAGGGTGAGTGATTAATGGTTAATATGGAGTTTTTTGTCAAAAAATCAGTGACAAGCATCGAGCAACAGGCGCCAGGACCTTGCCTCACGGTATTGTGGTCGAGCACGACGAATGCGTGACAAAAGACGCTTCATAACACCAAGGTAAAGCACAGTATTAATCGTTTGGCCAGGTGGGACGAACTCTCGGTGACTTCTGATCGTCACAGAGGTCTTCACGACCTTCTTGGAATCGCTTAAACCACTCATGCACATTACTACGTGATAGGCACTGATCACCATAAACTTTTTTCATCATTTGAAATGTTTCAGTAAACGTTTTCAGAAGTTTAAAACAAAATTTAATATTTGATCTTTGTTCAATATGCATTTTAAGAACGATGACCAAAAGCTATTGTAGTTATCCAATTGTCTTAACATTTTTATGAAATGTCAACACGAGATGAAACTTTTTATTTCATATACCCACCAATAGGTGGCGCCACCAGAAACAGGTATATTTAAAAAGTTCTGTTTCTGTTGCGACAGACCTTGTAAGTAGGTCTTTGATTAAACGAAAATAAAAAAAATTTATGTTTATGAGGTAGATAATACCCTTGCCAAGTTTTTTCACAATTTCTGATGACTTTACAACTCTGCCATCCCCTTCAAAGTAGTCCCCTTGGGCAGCTTTACAGCGATTCCAGCGCGTTTTCCATGCTTCGTAACATTTCTGAAACGCTTCGACTGGGATGTCCGCGAGTACCCTCGTCACGGTTGCCTGGATGTCCGTAATCGACTCAAAATTGGTTCCTTTGACCACCGATTTTATTTTATGAAACAAAAAAAGTCACAGGGTGACATGTCGGGCAAATAAGGCGGCTGTTGCAACACGGCGATCCCTTTAGAGGCCAAATACTGGGACACGCTTAGGGCGGTGTGGAACGCCCCGTTGTCGTGATGAAGGATCCAGTTACGAGCGATACATGGGCGAACCCTGTTGACTCGTTTTCGCAATCTTTCGAGTACTTGGCAATAGTAGACTTGATTCACAGTTTTCCCGGTGCAACGAGTTCTTTGTGGACGAGTCCACGCCTATCAAAAAAGGCAATAATCATCGTTTTCACCTTCGACTTGCTCATGCGAGCTTTTTCGAAAGGGGGGCGTGCGGAGACAACCATTGTGAGCCTGGGCACGACTAAGAGCACTATCACCATACACTCTTACAATTTTAGCGTACGTTTCCGAAGCTGTTTCGCCCAATCTGGCGCAAAATTTTATCGCGACGCGTTGCTCTTGATTTACTATGATATAACTGTCATACAAACTGAATGAACGAATCCAAGTGCTTGTACGGACAACCTTTCCATTTCATAAGGTACCTTCACGAAATTTGACATGAATTATTGTCCAAGGTAACGGTAGATTGTGTCGCTGTAGCATATGGCTGCCATACAAGCCGAGGTCCTGTTTTTAAACTTTTGTTTTTGAAAGGAATTCTATAGCTTCTTTCTTTTTTTTTAATTTTTTCCTGTTTTAGAACACTTTGAAGGAAAATACAAAATTTTTCGCAAAAAAAAACGGAAAATATGCTATTGCAATATCAAATGTATTAACGGTTTTGAAAATAATATGTTGTAAAACGTTCGTAATTCGATTGAATTCTTCAAATATTATGCAATCAACTAAAAAATAAAAATATGCAAAATAAAAAAAAAATTAAAAACTCCAACGGCCGGAAAATTTTGTCTGCAGCTAAGATTTGCGGTGAATTTCAAGCGTGTGATTGGACTTTGCATACATACATATGTTAGATAACTCTACAGCAATATATGAACGGGTAAATAGTACAAATAGAATTAGAAAAATTACCCAAAACAATTCTTTCGTTCTGTTTCCGAATCACCAATCGCTGTCCAAATGAAAAATCAAATAATTTATCAATAAAAGTAACAATTGATCTACCGAACATCAAATCTGATCGCAGCACTATTTTTAACGCTACACGCACCACTATTCCAACTGACACACAACGTGACGATCAGCAGCAAGCATATTTGAAAGCTGTACATTTTCGGAAATGTAATCAATACTTTTTGCATTTAATTCATAAATTCTGTACCGTTTGCTTATTTCTTTCACTTCAAAATACTTCTTAGTCCGTTGGTTCGTGGAGCACTGATTGCAGCAAAGGCACCACAAATGTTTTACAGGCGGCTCGTTATCAGTTCGAGAGGAATTCGTAAATCACTTCTCATCGCGATTGTGTGTGTGGAGCGAATATTATTTTAATTTTTATTTAAATCATAGGAATAGGAAAAAAAATTGTATATAAATTAGCTTCTGATACATATGCAAAATAAGAATGAAATATTTGTGAGTTTAAGTTATTAACGAAATTCAGCAAGCTCATTAAAAACAAAAAAAGAGTACATCATGAAATGTATAGTATTTAGGCCGATTTTAGGGGATTAACTTTTTATTATAGAGATATAGATGCCTTATATCGCTGTGTTGTGAACAATTAGTTGGGATGCTAAAGAGTTATGTAATCTTATTCTAGTGTTATTTGCCGATTTGTGTGTCTTGTGTCTAAATCAAGCTAACTAATTAGTTTATACTTGTACATAAATTATAAAATAATAAATGTGTGAAGTTTTAAGTTGAAGAGAAAAAGGAACAAGAAAAAGCGTTAACCTTGGTTGAACAGATGCAATCACACGTCTCAGAAATACAAAAGATTCTTTAAAAGAACTTAATTTCGATCGAACAATTTGTATGGCAGCTATATACTATAGTAATCCGATATATTGAATTTCATGGGGGATTGCAACAATGCCTTAAATAATAAACTGTCTTCAATTTCGTGAAGTTATCTCGCTAAATTAAAAAGAAATAAATTATAAGTTGTGGTAAAATTTATTTGCTTATATTTATAATAGAATGCCGCTATGTACATATTTAAGGGTCACTGTGCTTATCAGTGGGTGTCACTCAATGAGTGATTAAATATATATATTGGGTAGTCGAAAAAGTATTTTCGTATTTCCAATCTAATTTATACTAATAAATAAATGAACAATTATATACCATTTTGGACAACCACTTTTTGCAATTTTACCGCTATTTATTCCATCAGTGCAAAACTTTCACAGTGTAAATCGAAATTTCGATATTTCCATTGTTGTGCTAGACGAACTGATACAGCATCGCCTCCGTAAACTTCACAAATTTCATTGGTGGCTTGCATGGCATTATTCTCTTTTCTATACAAAAATTTCAAAAAATAGCGAATTTCTTCGATATAACAACATCACCGAATTTAGTTTTTTTTTTTGGTTGAATGAAGTTTAAAACCTCACCTTTCCAACACTATATGGTATGACGCAATGTAATTGGTAGCGCTGGAGATATACGTCTGCAACGACAGTTATTGACAAAATACGAAACGACTTTTTCGATTACCCAATATGACCCTTGTTGAATGTCTGGTCTTGTTAAATTTCTTTGCATAACTCTTTGACATATTAGCAACGTCCAACGAATATTTGGTGAGAGATAGAAAAATTAGTATCCTAGAATATTAGTCTTAACCCTCATACTACATAGAGTTAATATTTATTTATTTATTTATTTATTTATTAGGAGAAATATACAAGTAGTATTAAACCTAATTTAAACAAGTAAGGAAGGGCTAAGTTCGGGTGTCACCGAACTTTTTATACTCTCGCATGATAAAGTGATAATCGAGATTACATTATCCGTCATTTACATATTTCTTTATTTTGCTGTAAAATTAATTAGATTAGTAGTTCCTGAGATATGGTTTTTGGTCCATTTTCAATTTTTAAAAAAAGCCTGGGTGCAGCTTCCTTCTGCCATTTCTTCCGTAAAATTTTGTGTTTCTGACGTTTTTTGTTAGTCGGTTAACGCACTTTTAGTGATTTTCAACATAAACTTTGTATGGGAGGTGGGCGTGGTTATTATCCGATTTCTTCTATTTTTGAACTGTATATGGAAATGTCTGAAGGAAACGACTCTATAGAGTTTGGTTGACATAGCTATAGTAGTTTCCGAGATATGTACAAAAAACTTAGTATGGGGCGGGGCCTTGCGCACTTTTCCAAAAAATTACGTTTAAATATGCCCTCTCTAATGCGATTCTTTGTGCACTTAATATCTTTATTTATGGCTTAGTTATGACACTTTATAGGTTTTCGGTTTTCGCCATTTTGTGGGCGTGGCAGTGGGCCGATTTTACCCATCTTCGAACTTAACCTTCTTATGGAGCCAAGAAATACGTGTAGCAAGTTTCATCATGATATCTCAATTTTTACTCAAGTTACAGCTTGCACGGACGGACAAACAGACAGACTGACGGACAGACAGACATCCGGATTTCAACTCTACTCGTCACCCTGATCACTTTGGTATATATAACCCTATATCTGACTCTTTAAGTTTTAGGACTTACAAACAACCGTTATGTGAACAAAACTATAATACTCACCTTAGCAACTTTGTTGCGAGAGTATAAAAAAGATCGTGATGACAAGATGAACTGAAATCCGGGTGACTATCTGTCCGTCCGTCAAGCTATAGCTGTGCAAGCGATAACTTGATTAAAACTATGATATCTTGATGAAACTTGGTATATATTGTTTTGGCACCAAGGCACCAAGGCCATATGGAGTGGCATCCGTCGTTAGACTACTTTAGCTATAGTATTTCAACCAAATGTCCTCAAATAAAATCTTTTTGCCTTCTCCTCATACGGATGGATGCTATCGGACGATAACCTCGCACACTCTTTTTATGACCGTTATGAAATCCCTATATTATGGCGTAAGATGTAAAAATTAGGTACACAAACACGCCTACTTCTCTTATAACACCATTTTAAATTCCATCGTGTTCCTTTAATTATACAAATTAAACAAAAATAGTGCTTTTAAGGTATGTCATTTAAGGTTCACAAATTTCTTAATTCGACTGTTCAAGCCCTCAGATACCGAAGTAAAAGATACATCGATCAATATTAATGTACTCTTTTGTCAAAAATGAGGTACGGTTTCTCAAACTCATAACAGATCATATTTTTCTAGTAATAATATGTCGTAACGCCAATCATGAATAAAATCGCTTTTATGACCAATATACTATGTATCAGTCAGTTCATTTGTTATAATCATAAAATGGAAAAATGTTCTTTAGTATACTTAAGTCATCACAAAAATTAATGCAATCAGTCTAGACCGACTAAAGAGTATAGTGGCTTAAGACTTTGCACGGTGCTAAACCGTTTAAGTTGGTCAAAATGTGTGCTATTTTAATGAAAGTGGACTTGTCAGTGATTGGCATTTCTACACGGTTTCGTCAAATGATGAATGTTGAATTCGTAAGAAACATTAATTAATATTAAGTTTTGCCAATAATTCTCCGTTTTTGAATTGCGCAAATTGTATGTGTAAAAAATGTTCGGATACGATCGAACTTAGGCCTTCCTTACTTGTATTTACATTTCGGCCAAGCGAGTGTTTCTTTGCAAATCAGGACAAAATACCCCCAGGTTTTATATAGTGAATTGACTTATACAAAATGGTCCTCCATTTATTGGAGAACATCAAAATGAGACTCAAAGTTTGGAAGACAAACGCAGCCTGATATTAGCCAACTCAGTAAGCGTCAGTTTGAAGCTCGAATATTTTCACGTACACGTGCATATTGTTGTTTATAAGTACATAGGTTATAGACGTAACGAGGACGTGACGGATTTGTTTTTTTTTTAATGAAAGCGGATGCATTTCAGCGGTAGCCAGTGCATAAAATTTCGAAAATTTTTATAACGGTGTATTGATGTGCGTATTGTATTTTTCTTTAAACTTAAATATAATTTTAATAAAAGTTTAACTTCATAATCAATAACAATGCTTAGTTAAACTTGTTCCGATGTTTGTCATCGCGCCTCGGCGTTCGTCCACAGTGCATAATATTTCGTCACGCGTACAATGCAATATGTGCAACTTTCCTTGCAACTAAACCTGCCCGAAGTTAAAACTAACAAACTATGTAGCATAAAAAATATTACATTAACATAATATGTGTATATAAGCCAGATGAGTGAGTAACAACAAATAGGTAAGTTAAAGTTGCCAAGGCGGATAAAATAATAAAAAAGGTTAGATGCTGAAAACTGTACAGTTAAAAAACGGGTCTGCACCTAAAGCTATAAGTGCATATAGCTAGTCATCTATGTACTTACTTATATACAAGCATATACATATGTAATTATATGTAATTTAATACACCCAGTCAACAATCGCCGTGTGAATGCTGCATTCTTAATTTGCCACAAAAAGTCTGAAGTTTGAAAGATCAAGCAAGAGTAGTGATAAGCAACGAATTAAGGGTATATAATTGTTCTAAATAAGCATAAACTCACTGATTTAGATAACCTTAAATTATGCACTTTCCTCAGCTGATGATATTGAAGTCTTTGACACGTGGATGTTGCCACTATTTGTAGCGATTTGAACTTCAACGTTTATTCTATTCAATCATTCATTCTTTGCCACTTTCGGTTTTATTTTAAGCAACAAGAATTGCAGCGGGAATATAGGAGACCATACTTTTGTAGCGAATTCGTTACTCTTGGCTGAGATCCTCTCTATTGAGATCGTCATTGTAACTCTGTGGGTGATTTTTAAGTGATTTTAGCGGATTTGAAATATACGCAGGTTAGATTAGGTTAGTCTGATAAGTCAATAACCCACGCATAGATAAGTTTGGTTCTTTGCAATATCAGATGAAGTTCAATCGTTAGGCCCCAGAGGAGTAGTCGTTATTCAGGATGCCCGACCCGAATTTTAACAGACTCTGCGGCCCATCGGATTTTTATTTTCTTTACCATCCTTTGTCAAGATCGTCGTATATACAATTCATGGATTTCCTAATGTTGGTCAAATTTTCGGTTGTTAGCTTTACACCATTCTTGGCTATCTCGTTCACTATTTCCTTACCGATCGATGCCTTTATGTGAAATATATGTACATAAGTACTCTTAATGAATTTGTGGTTATGAAGAGAAACACAGATTGAACAACTTGAAGCATAAACTAAGCTTAAAAAGAAACTAGTCCACACAATCTAGACGGCAATGTATATACCCTTCGTACGATAGTTCAGTCTACGTAATCAGAACGGACACAGATGTCTGCGTGACCACGTGCTGTAAAATAGACAGCATTAAATTGGGTGATGGGACATGGGCGATTGTGGTTCCAACAGGCCGGCGCTACAATCCACACAGCGAATGTCATTGAAAACCAAGTTTGGTGAACGTGTTATCTCACCAAATGGCCAAGTCAATTGGCCGCCTTAGTCGTGCGATTTATCACCGTTAGACTATTGAGACTACGTTAAGTTTATGGTGAATGCCAACAAGCCAGCGACGTTTGATGAACTTCGTACGAATAGCGAACGCGAAATTGCAGTAGTATCGGCCGATTTATGCTTGGAAAACGTCGAAAATTGAATTGAAAAATTAGAGTCTGAGTACTTTACTCTCTTTTTAAAAGGCTCCAAACAAATTACTTTAATAATGATTTTGTAACTTAAAGCCAGCTAATATCTGAAAAATTGTGGAAAAGCTTAGATCTATCAATTACGTCGATCGAAAGACTTTTGTCGCAGCTGAGTTTGTGACCATCATCGGGACTCCCATGCGATGAAATATTTTGAAATATACTTCAATAATAATAAAAAATAAAAAATTACAGATAAAACTAGCTATTGGTTCAAAAACCTCCGAACACAAATGCTAACAAACAGAAATGTAAAAAAAAGTGGTTCGGCTAAAGACCAAGGACTAATTTGAATTTCGAGTAAATTTGTGTACATAATGAATTTGAAAATACAAAGAAAGCATATCAAAATTTGAAAGAAGGCATTTATACTATTACGCAGAAGAACTGAAGCATGATATAAGGTTAAAGCAGATTACTGCAACTCTGAATAAACGAAGTTGGGCAAAACCCATTGGACTTCTCTTAGACAGAACCATTGAAAGTAGTTGCCTGAAAGTATGCCGCTAGTTCGGCGGGATGTCTGAAGGTATGCGCTCCCAAGTGTTGAAATCTTGACTTCCCAAACGCTTGGCAGTCAAGAAGGAAATGTTGAGTTTTTTCCATCTCATCTTCTTCCATACGCACATCTGCAAATAGCGGTTCTGGGGTGTTTCTCGTTGCTAGCTCATCAGCTTTGCAATTTCCTGAGATTCCACCGTGATCCGGCACCCATACCAGTATTATCACAAAGACACTCAATGCAACTAACAGCGAGTTTAGACACTCTTCGACCAACCCTGAACGCACTTTAAAATATCATTAATCCAATAAATTGGGCGTATATTGAATAAAATGACGGGAATACTTACCACTGACTAACTTATCCTTTCGGCTACCTGGGCAACATTCAGTGTACGCACTTGTAAATGTTTATTAGTGAACTAACATATAAAAATAGGCCCACGCATAACTTTAATCGCATTGAGTATGTGTGCGTTGCGATAAACAAAAACGAAAAAAAAACGTGAAAAATGAAAAACAAGGACAATAAAAATAAAAAAACTAAGCAAAAGTGCAAAATTTTTGCAAAAATGCAGCATAACAACAAAAGCACAAAACATGCATGTTAGACACACAAATGTTAGAAAGAGAGAGAGCGAATGAATCAAAGCAAATGAGCGCACAAAATCCACACAGGAGCGACTGCGAAAGTCAACGAAAGCATTGGTATGAGTGTGGGAGTGTTGCGCGGGGCGAACGGCTATGCGGGATGGTGCGGCGTTGGCAAATTGTGCGTTCAGTTGTGCGGATGGGCCTACAAAGTGTGAAAGTGCGAATAAGCGGCGGCGTCAAGGAGATGTAAAGAGAACGGGGACACGTGAAAGAGTTGCACAGGCCGAAGACGAGTGCAAGCGAGAACGCGCCAAACTGAAATGTAAATTTGTGGCATTTTTAAGCTTTTTAGCCTATTTTTAATATTAATTAAAACAAATGCAAACACACACACACACGTGCAGGCGAATAGGTGTCATGCGTGCATAGGCGGCATTTGTGCATAGAGCAGCCGAGGCGGGAAGCGTGAGGAGTGAGGCGTATAACTGTACTGCGGCGTGTGCTGAGTGTATGTGTAGATGGTCAAAGTGTGGAAAACGCGCAACGCCACTTGCGGTCCATTTCTGTTGCGTGCATGTGTATATATGTATGTACATACGTACATATGTGTATAGTTGGTGTGTAGCATTGTGCAGGCGTGGGTGCATTTGGCTAGTAGACTATTTTGCACATCATATAAACAGCTATTATAGCCCTTTCCCCTTGTCGTGGCTGTGCGTAAGTGTGTTCATGATTGTCTATTTCCGCAGCCTCGATTTTACCCGATGATTGCGCTAAATGTGCATAGCTGCAAGCAAAGTGTAAAAAATTAAATATTTCAGCTGAGGATAAAATAACATGGATTGACCAGTAAAGCAATGGCTGAGCCGAAAAGGTAGTTGCAAATCGGCCAACAAATGATCAAACCTCTGGGTTAACTTGACGATATGAATTAACTTGAGGCTAAAAGCGTCCAGAATAAAAGCACACACATAACTTTGCGAAAAGGCTGACCTACAACAACAGCTGTATATATACATACCGGAGTGCTTGATGGACAAAGAAAGTGTCGGCGAGGCGACTGTAGAGTGGTGAAAGGCGATGCGCCAATGCACCAAAACGAAAAGTAAATAAAACCATTGGAAAGCTTTAAGAATGGCTGCAGTGCAATATTTCGTAACCGTAAATCAAGCATTGATTTTACTTATTCTCGTTATGGCGGTCAACGTGCAGTATTATTTATTTAGTCATGGGTGCGATACTCCAAACTGTTTTTATTTTTTTTTTTTTTGTATATTTCAAATTATGGTTAGAATCTGTTTAAATATAAAAAAATCAAGAACAAACATCTAAACAAGTTTTACATATTTTTCTTAAGCGAGGGGCAATAAGTTGTCGCACCCTAGAATTAAAGGTCGGTTGAAAACAGCTATATGTTTGAGAATAGACCTTGAATAGAAGGCCAGTATCGGTCCAACACAGTAGCCCGGCTCAACCGTGAGTTGACAACAATATCCAAATATTACTTTAAGGTTGTGTGCGAAATAAAAATACTTTTGCGCATGTTGAACTGCTGTCCAGCGAAAATAGCAAAGCAAAAAATTTACTGCGCTGAAATGTATAGAATTAATTAAAATAAAAAAAGGAAAAAACGTTTACTTCGGTTCCACCGTAGCCTTAATACCCTTCAAAAGGAAAAAATTGATTTAATCCATTCGGACGATATAACCAGTCATCATAGCCGCGGTCTCTTAATTCGCAGAATTATGTCAATGACGTCGTACACCTTGCATCGAATGCGGTATTCGCCGTTGCCAATGCGCAAAGGATCATAAATCTTCCGCAGAACCTTTCTATTGAAAACTCGTCATGTCGACTCATCAGATATTGTCATCGTCCATGCCTCTGCACCATGTAGCTCGACGTAGTTATATGTATGGTGTGGTCTTAGTTTTTTGGAAGAACACTTTACTTCTAAATGTAGCACCTGTTTGCAAGAGATATTCTGCGTTGGATTTCGAAGCTGACATTGTTCTCGGTGTTAATACTGGTTCCAAGATAGACGAAATTATCACAACTTCGGTGTTATGACTGTCAACAGTGAGTTGGGAGCCAAGTCGCGAGGAAATATTTTGACTTGCCCTCGTTCACTGCCAGACCTATTTCCTTCGCTTTCTTATCTTGTTTGGTGAAAGCAGACCTAAGGGTGTGGTTGTAGAGGCCAATGATAATAATATTTTCGGCGTACTCCAGCAGCTGTGCACTCATATATGTATAATAGAAGATTTTACCTGTCGATTAAGCTCTGCAGCTCGAATAATTTTCTGCGCAGCAGATTGAAGAACTCGCCCTATAGGGAGACACCTTGTCTGAAACCTCGCTTGGTATCGAACGGCTCGGAGAGCTCCTTCCCGATCCTAACGGAGTTTTTGATACTTCGTATTAGATTTGCGGGCATACCAAACTCAGACATAGCGACATAAAGGCACCCTATTCAGGGTATAAAAATGATGGTAAAAAAGAAAGTGATTGGAAAGACAGTAAATGCAAAAAATATAAACAAACGAAAATTATTTCCAACAAAAACGCTAAAAATTTGCAAAAACAACTGCTGCGAAGCGGGTTAAAGGCAGACGTGTACGTTAGGAAAATAAATACGCGTACGTACATACAAATTTACAAGCGCATGCATACACACATGCCGAGCATATACATACGTATATGTATGTATGCACGAGTAGCTTTGCGCATTTGTAGTTTTGCTTAGCTTTTTGTTGCACATACGCACCGTGGCCCCGCCGCAAATAGAAGCAAGTACGCACACGTGCGTGTGTGTTTGGCTGTTTGCGCGTGTATGCTGAGTCACACACACACACGAAAGCAGGCAGGTAGGCACGCACAGACACATCGCTACGCTGCGCTTAATTGTAACGACCAATACATGAGCGGCGGGCGCCGCGCTGCCCCTTCGGCGGACAACTCAAAAAGCCGCTGACTGGCCAACCGCTGCTCCGTCCCACTGGTTTGTGTGTTTGATTTTTATTGGCATATAATTTTATTTAAATTCGTTTATTGTGGCGAGTGCGCGCCGCATGCTTTTTACACTATTTTTATAATTTTTAGCTATTTTTATTGGACAGACTTTTTATTTGATTTGTTTTATTCTTTTTGTTTTTTCTTTTTTTTGTTTTGCGTTTGAATTTCCTGATTTCCCACACCTCAAAACACGCGCTTATTTTCGCTGCAGTATACACATTTAAAGCGTGCGGGCAGCACAAAACAGGCATGGCAATGAAAATAAAAATGGCAGAAAAATATGCAAACCAAAAAACAACAAAAAAAAACATAAAAAACAAATATAAATAATTAAAGTTCAAACAAATATGATTTTGCTAAAAAAAAAATCAATTTAATCGCAATGCTGGGCTTTCTGGCCTATGGCGAAATGTAAAATGCACGCACACTACTGTACATTTGCATATATAGTTTTAAATACTGCAAGAGACCTATATTATATAGATATACATAGCTACACATGTGTATTATGTACAAATATGTTCTATGTGTACACATTTTTTATGCCGCATTGTCGTAATTATTTAAGTACAGTCACCAACTTTCGACAGCACATTTTTGCACGCAAGAAAAACTCCGTTAATTGATTGAAATTTGTAATTAAATACTGCACACTTCGCTGTTAATTAACTATCTTGCAATTCATCTCCTTTGCCCGTTTTGCCAACAAATAAGACTTTCGTACTTAAAGTGAACCAAAGTTGGTACTACTGCAAGAAACGTTCCGGTCTGTAGCTTGAAATTTTAAAGCGACTTACCTCTCGATCGACGAAGTCCGGTCCGTGAAGTAATAGGATTGAGTCGATTTAAAAATAATTATTGAACCAAACGTTACAATTATTCAAAAGCTTTCAAAATAGCCTCCTTCTGCGTCGATTCAGCGCTGCCTGCTCGATTTCTAAGCATTGAAGGCGTCACGACAGGCATTCTCCGGAATAGCCTTGAGAACCGCGGTGCCTGCTGCTTGGATCCCATCTGTTGTCTAAAAGTGCTTGCCTTTCATCGGCCTTTTCGGACAAGGAAACGATAAAATGTCCGGGGGAACCACATCAGAGTCTTTGATTAGAAAACTGTTCATAAGAAAGTAGGTGTGAGCCGAGCGTTGTCGTGGTGCAACTTCCAGTCCGCTGCGATGTCTTGTCGGACCCGGTTGACTCTTCGTTTGAGTCTCTTGATGACTTCCACGTAAATCTTGGCATTGACGGTTTGTCCAGGTGGAACAAATTCATTCTGAACGATGCCTTTAATGTCAAAAAAAGACAATCAGGTCTCACAGCACGGTTTTCATCAGAGAAGTTTTCTCGGCCTTCGAAAAAGGCCTGGTGCCACCGAAACACACCACTTCTTGCTAAAGCAACAACTGGGTAAGACTGCTTGGTCATATAAAACGCCAAACGTCGCAGATTTCGCGAGTTTCTCACAAAATTTAATCGCGTACGAACGCTGAATTTTCGGCACCACTCACAGAGACACGTCGCGCGAAAATGTTTGTTCTGACTCTCCAGGTGCTCGGAGACAACTGACCACCCGCTCGTTCGTTAGCTGGGAACGCCCTCTACCGAATTTAGTCGGTGCGCGTACGCTCCGAAGTACAGTAGCGGCGAAAGAAAATCAGTCCTCTTACTTTCCGGACAAACCCTGTGTAGGTAACTATTTGAGAGTAAAAATAAGTTCATATTGACATTACATATTATGTGAAGGCTGGAATCAGCATTTTCAAAACGGCTTCTGACGTCCGAAACATAATAAGAGACGGAAATTTTTTCTGAATTGATTGAAGTGGCTATATATAAAGCGCTACAGAGCTCGTATCTGGCAATACTATACATCTTTGAAAGGTCTTGACATAACCTACAAAACGACACTATGCATGATTAGTTTGAAAATTGCGTTCAACAGCTATAGACGCGTAAACATGGAGTTCACTAACACGAAATACGCGCTATCTTAAAGTTTTCCTTCGTTAAAGGCAAATCCGCTTAAGAAACATTCCATGAGATTAATGGTGTTTTGGGGGATGGCACTCTATCACTTCGAACTGCGGAGGAATGGTTTCGACAATTCGGTGCGGGTGAAAACGACACCATGGATAAGCCAGCCGGCGGAAGACCTGTGACGACGAATACCGATCAAATCATGGAAAACATCGAGTTAGACCGGCATGTGGCATCTCGTGACATTGCCCAGAAGATAGGAGTTAGTCACCAAACCGTTTAAACCATCTCGTTTTAAACCATCTGCAGAGGGCTGGATACACAAATAAGCTTGATGTTTGGGTGCCGTATGATTTAACGCAAAAAAACCTTCTGCACCGAATCAACGCCTGCAATATGCTGCCAAAACGGAACGAACTCGACCCATTTTTGTAGCGGATGATGACTAGCGACAAAAAATGGATCACATACGACAATATCAAGCGAAAACGGTCGTAGTCGAAGGCCGGTGAATCGTTCCAAACAGTGGCCAAGCCGGGATTGACGACCAGGAAGGTTTTGCCGTATGTTTGGTGGGATTGGAAGGAATCATCCACTATGAGCTGCTCTCATATGACCAGAGGCTTTATTCTACCATTTACTGTGACCAACTGGACCGCTTGAAGCAGGCGATCGACCAGACGCGTCCAGAATTGGCCAACAGGAAGGGTGTAGTGTTCCACCAGGACAACGACAGACCATGCACTTCGTTGATGACTCGTCAGAAGCTACGAGAGCTCGGTTTTATCGCATCCACCATATAGCCCGGATATAGCGCCAAGTAATTACCACCTTTTCCTGTCCATGGCGAACGCCCTTGTTGGTGTAAAGTTGAACTCAAAAGAGGCTTGTGGAAAGTGGCTGTCCGAGTTCTTCTCAAATAAGGAGAGGGTTATCTACGAGGGGGGTGTTATGAAGTTACCGTCTAGAGATGGAAACAGATTATTGAACGAAACGGCGCATATTTAAACTAAATCCGATCACTGTAACACGTTTAAGAAAGCACTGAATAAAGAGCAAAAAAGCGGATATTTCACTACTTAATAGTAATAAATAATAATTAAAAATATTACAAAGAAAATGGGTCAAATTTTGGTTTATTTTTTTTTTTATATAATTTTAAACTATTTTACTGAGTCCTTTTGCACAAATGAATAGTAAGCCAAACAATTTGTTGAGTATATGTATAAAACCATGAAACTGGACGAGATAAGTTATAATTTCGAAAAATAAAATTAGTGTTTAGATCAGAGAGAGTCGGTACAATCTTAAAAATATTTTTTTTGCGTGAAGTGAAAATTGTTTAAACTAAATTTTGATGAACACCGTAAGCAATAAAAGAGAAACCCTTTGGTAATGTTCCTGCATCTCATTTACTAAAAAGCAAAATGATTCCTTACTTAAAAGAAAGTGACTTGTAAATCTGCAAAAAGTTATTTATTCAATGATCAAAATAACTTTGGCTCACTTGTTGTTAGGAAGTTTCATTTGGTTTGACTGATCACGTAAGCATGTTCTTATGTGTAGCACAAGCTCCAGCTTTTTGTCATCGTAATATACATAAATCAAAACTAATGTCCATTTTATTAATTATTTTCCTTTTCTCGTACAATAACTGGACTGCAATGTTTATCGTTTCAAAGTTTTCAGCTGTTTAATTACCTTAGGTCATGTCGTATGTATGGACGAAAACACTCCAGCTTTGAAAGTATTCGACGATATACTCGCCGGGGGAAGCAGCGGAAGAGAAAGACCTCCACTCCATTTGAAAGACCAGGTAGATAAGAACCTGGCTTCTCTTGGCATTTCCAATTGATTCCAATTTTAGAACATCAATGAAATTTTGACTGAAAATAGTTGAAGTTCGTAAAAGTTTGGTTGTTCTGAAGTTGAATTGCTTTAATTTCGATTCAGTTGAGTGGAGTTGTAAACCGGAATAGCGGAATCACTTCGGTATTCCTGCCAAACTTATACGCTCTAAAGAAATAATTTTGTGTAAAATTGTTGATCAGTAAAGAGACGGATCTCCTCGACCCGGATAGAAACAAAATTATACTTCAATGTTACCATCTGTTGGAAAAAATACAAAATGCCATTAATCGAGAAAGTGCCATAACTAAGTTCTGCAATAAGGTACAGGCTGCTATTTAGTACAACGAATTGCATTAGGAATGAGCATCCTTGGTTGGCATGTTTTTAAAAATTAGGTGCCGCCCCTCACTCTAAACCATTCAAGCCATATTAATCCAATTCGCTTGAGCAAATCTTTTTTGCATCCCTTCAAAATGTATGAATTATAATCCAAACCCCCACTCACTCCCCATATAACAAATTTGTTTAAAATTACTAAAGGTGCAATAAGTCTATAAATAAATGCTCCAGAGACATAGAATGTTACAACAAGATGGTACGAGAAGCTTTATAGGAGCGAGGGTGAAATTTAGACTATGGGCGTGGCATTGCCCACATTTACGTGAAAACCCAGATCTCGGGATCTACTCCATCGATTTCCACCAAACCGACATTTTTACATGACAATGCGAAAATCGATGAAATAAGAAAACAAACACGCCTACTTCCCATTTAACAAATTTTTATATTCTATCTGCTTCTGTCACCAAAGTATGAACCCGGATAAAATACGAATATTGCATTTAAAGTTTGTTACCTTATGATTCAAAACTGTCCAAATCGGAACACAACTATTCCAGTTCCCTGCTTCCTATTATGTGAACCCCAGTTCGTATTGCGAACTTTTTATTGAAAATATCGGTCAAATTATGTCAAAGTAACTTACCGATAATGCTTTAAGGTTTTTTAGAAATGTCAATTGTGGATGCGTTTTCTCCACAGCCTGATTTCAGAAATAAATGTTGATTCAGAAAAATGGAAGGTTTTTCGTAAAATTTAAAGAGTTTTGCCCACTTTTCAAGATCTGACAACTTTCTCCTCTTAAAGCTTGATCGTTAGACTCAGAAGCAAAACGATAAAATTGATAGATTTCATTAAGTGGCCGGCAATTTGAAATTTTATAGTCAATATTGCTATCAAAAGCTTAGAGGCCTTTTGTGGAGTGTCACTTGCTTTCCGCGTCTATGTATTTATATTTGTATTATTTCAAATGTTTCTGTTATCTGCACGGCTGCATTAACTGTTGATTGTGGTTCGGGAAATTCTGGTACTGCTTCGTGTGGCGGAGGATATAAGTATGGAATTTAATTTTTCAAGTCTTTGCTGATTTTCTTGATCATTTACGAAATTTCAATTTTCAGAACATTTTGAGTTTGTAGCCAAACTAAAACTGTAGACAGTGGAATGAAACTGAATTTCTGATGCGGAATACCCGCATCTCTGCATTACGAGTACTTTTATAACTCCGCATGAAAGTTATCATGGCCACCACCAATAAAAGAGCGCGTGAAATAGAACTTTTCTTTTAGAGATACGGGAAAAGAAGCCGTCGCTACTATACCTATCGCTGATCCGTGCACTTACACCCATCGCTTTTAATAAAATAAATTTACAATTCATTTGGCAAATTATGATATACGTATATATTATAGTAATACGCTAATTATATTGAACTACTTTATTCAAACTATTTTCCCGTTTTATTCATACCTGGCGAAGAAAATATTCCTGTATTTTAGAAAAATGGTATGTTAAAATTCCATATTGTCAACACTATCTGTTGTTACAAAAATCACTTCCGAAAAACGGTAAATAAAATATACCCGCCTGTCTTTTCGAAATCTTAGCTACATCCCTGATCCCCAATATACCGTTTGTTCCATTATTTATCGCATTCGCCGTCGCTTACAAACAAAATTTAAGGATAATTTTTCTCGAAGTCTCTAGTGCCCAATGAATACAAAATTTACTCCATAGTCCGGTCAAATTTGACTCCAAATAAGAGGGATGCAAGAAAATCGTTAACTTTGACTGCATTTAGTGCAAGTGTATAAAAAATCTTGATTAAAATCGGTTAGCCTGAATGGCAGTCACATGCTATAGTAGTCCTATCTTGATACTTCCTAAAACTAAAAAAATTTTGAAGAGAAAAGGACGTGTGCAAAACTTAAATCGATATCTCCAAAACTGCGGGAATAATTCGTATATATACAGACGGGCGGACAGACGGACTTGGCTAAATCGACTAAGCTCGTTGTGGTGATAATTTATTTATACATATGTATATGTTCTTAAGAGTGTCCGACGTTTCCTTCGTAGTATTACAAACTTCTTGGCCTGTTCGGTGCTTTTTAACACCCTTATCGACAGTATGCTGTTAAAATAGTTTTATTAAAATCTGCTACAAGAGCAGGATTTTGCAAAATGATTTTATAGCAGCCCGGGTTAAATGACGATAGGTAACCTACCCGAGCAATATTAACAGAATTCGGTTTGTAACATTATCGTTTCTTGCAAATATATGTAGATCTGTTAGACAAATTGTAGAAATTCGTACAAAAACCTTTTCTGATATTATTATACTTTTTTTGTCAAAAATATGTTGAATCGAGTCAATACTTCCCAGAGCCTACATATGTACATATATCTTCTTATGTATATATAAAAATGAATCGCAAAATGTGTTGCTACGCGCATAACTCAACAACGCCTGGACCAATTTGGCCAATACTTTTTTTTAATGTTCGTTGAAGTTCAAAGATGGTTTTTACGGCGAGAATTCGAAATAAATAATTGCCGGAAAACCCCTAAAAGCAGCCCTTTTCTTTTTCCCATACAAACGTTATATAAAAAAGAATGTTTGTTTGTTAGTAA
This sequence comes from Bactrocera dorsalis, assembly GCF_023373825.1. Lineage (NCBI taxonomy): Eukaryota > Metazoa > Arthropoda > Insecta > Diptera > Tephritidae > Bactrocera > Bactrocera dorsalis. The sequence continues at coordinate 85,421,053 of NC_064304.1, forward strand.
TGCTAAGAAAACGGCTGAGGTTGTTTGTTGTGGATCGGGGAAGATTTAAAAATAAAATATCTTATACTTTTCATGAGGAGAAGTTGGAAAATTTGACAACTCCAAAAAGTAACTTTTTTCCATACACATTTTTTTTAATTTTTATTTGTTTTCAATATTTTGATTTGTAAATTATTTGAATCGTTCAACTTCGTTAGCGTTGCTTTTTTATTCCGGCTATTCAAAGGAAAATTTATTGAAAATTATTCAGTGAAAACTTTATGTGTGTTTCACACAATGCCATCAATTACAGATTGAAATTTGTTACGAAGCCACGAAGAGGTCGCGCTAATATCGGTCGGCGTTCTCTTTGCCATCAACGTATGGCAGCCCAAGGCAAGGCAAAGCAAGAAGTACTTCCAAAATGTGTTGACATACGTGGAATTATGGATCGCGATCAATTAGCTGGCGATCGTAACGATGTCACAGCACGACTTTTCAAACAACAGCTGCGATGTTTGATGAACTTTATCTTGAAGCAACGCATATATGGTGCTGTTAGATGCTGGATGTATTCTGTTAAGTTTGCCGCACGCACACATTCTTCTTTGGATGCGGGTGGTGGTTACACCGGATCAAATTGATGGAATCATTTCAGCGGAAATTCTTGATCCAGAAATAGATCCAGAATTATACGAAGTGGTGAGAACCAATATGATTCATGGATCTTGCGGACATTACAACCCCACTTTGGTTTGTATGTCTGGCAATAAATGCACGGAACGCTATCCACGTGCTTTTGTTTCGGTAACGTAAACTGGAAATGATGGATATTCACTGTATCGGCGTCGGTCACCAGACGGCAATGGCAGAATATTCAGCATTCAATTTAGAGGCGTGAGTATCGAAGTTGACAACATATGGATCGTACCATATTCGCCATTGTTGTCTAATTCACATTCAAAACTCATGTCAATGTTAAGTATTGCAGTTTGGTGTAATCGATAAAATACGTTTGGAAGTCCGTCACCAAAGGAAGCAACATGGCGATTATTGGTCTTGAAAGATACCGTCGATACGTGAACCGCAATAAAGCGCTTTGTATGATATTTAGTTTTGCAATCCATGTACGTTTTCCGACTGTTGTGCGTCTCGCGGTTCAACTTCATTTAAGTCATTGAGTATCGTGAATGGTACAGTGTGTGCAACTTTTTGAGAAGCATGCCATCAGTTGCATTTGCTGAAACATGATAATCACTGGAAACAGACGAAGGACAATGCGATAGTTACTTCGCATGCCACTGAAGGTCGCACAATTTTTGCGATGATCATTTCAACATATCAGCCTTCAAATCCGGGATACGAACAAAAATGACATTGCCGAAGACATTTTACATCGTATTCGTTAAGAATTGGAAATGGACAAATTTCGGTTGATACTTCCAGTGATATTATATCACTCTCACCTGCCTTTTGGCAATTCACTTCAACGGAAGAGTTTTAGCTGCCAAAAACATCAATGTTAATGACTTAAACTGGAAGATTCAAAGTCAAACTCCGGGAGGTTTGCGCTTATACAAATCGATCGATCTTCTTGACAAGGAAAACGAAACCGTGAATTATCCAGTGGAATTTGCAAATTCTTTGGAGAGGCTTGGTATGCCACAGCATCATTTGCATCTCAAAGTTGGATCTGTCCTTATTACTCGTATGTTTCACAATCTTCATGCGCCGAAACTGTGTAATGGTACTCGACTGATTATGACGCAGTTATCGAATACATGGAAAATTTCAGTTCAAACGTGTTCAGAATAGAAACAAAAAAATTTTGTTCAACAAGCTGCGCTACATTAAGAAAATGTAGAAAAATCGCAAGTAAATGATTTTCAAGACAATACAATTTCAACTTTCTTTTCATTTCAAAACACAGGACAACGGCGGCGGGGTCAGCTAGTTATTTTAATGAAATTTAGTAAATAAATTCTCTTAAAAAATATAAAATTATATTTATCTATATATATGTTTTAAATAAAATTGATTCAAGCCTTGGTCCAAACCTCATATCCCTTATATAACCAAAGCAATACAAGATGCGTTCCAAAATAAACAGGACTTTTTGAGTATTGCGCCCCCTGGTGGCGCCATCTATATGTCGACTGGTGCGTTAGAATTTGCTATCTTTATCGATTGTCCAGTGATGACATTTCATTGATTGGAAGTGAAGTTATTGCGTTTTAAGTGTCAATATGCTTGTGTTATCGGTGTGAAAATGAGCTTCGAACAAAGAGCGAACGTTAAATTTTGTTTTAAAATTGGTAAAACTTTTCAATTGAGGAAAAAGTTTATGGCGATGATTGCCTTTCAAATTGGTCGTGAGGACATAAAAGACTATTAAAATGTGGGCCAATCAAAATCCGTGATCACCGGAAATTCCATCGAAACTGTGCGTGAATTCATCAAAAATCAGCCAAAATCATCATTGAAATTCATGGAAATGGAATTAAACATCTCCAAAACATCGATTTATCGCATTTTGACCGAACATTTGGGCTTACATGGTTTGTTCCGCAAAAATTGACTGACGACCAAAAATTGCTCACAATCCAACATTCGACGATTATTTGACCAAAAATCACGTTTTAACCATTAATCACTCAACGTATTCACCTGATATGGCACCGTGCAACTTCTTCCTTTTCGGGAAAATGCATTTGAAAGGAAAGCGTTATGCAGGCGTAGAGACCATTCAAACGGCATGCACCGACATACTGGCGGCCATACCGGCCAACGAGCTAAAACACTCGTTCGACATGCTTTAGGACCGTGCAAAAAGCTGCATTGAAGCAGAAGGAGACTATTTTGAATAAAATAAACTGAAAAACCATTTGTTCAGTTTTAAAGTTAAATTAAATTTATCCTCTTCGCTTATGTAAAAATTTCATATAAAATGTATCTCATTTCAAGACGATTTTAATATAAATTTAGCTGCCGCGAAGTAAAATATAACAATGAAACTAGATGAGCATATGACCTATATGGAACTTACATAAACAAACCTGATATTACAAAATTAATCCAATAATAATGCATTCTTTGGCAGCTTTTAATATAACGTTTTGCCCTGAAGGTAGTTCACTGGTTTGACCCTTGCAAGTTGCAATTTTTTGAAATATTCGTTACACCCGAATATAGCACTTCCTTACTTGTTTTAAGTGAATTGCTATACAAATATTACAAACGAAAGTTGTAGAAGCCAAATGAAAATTGTTCATAAAGTCTGCATGACAAATATTTGTATATTTTGACTTTGTAATATTAATATTGGCAGATTTCTTGATTAAGAAAATATTCTAACCGAATTCTGTAAAGATATCTCACACTGAACATAAACCCTCTGATCTTCGGTATATAAGAGTTAGAATAAAGAAGGGCTGAAATTTCTTTACAATGTAAAAGGAGCAGATTGCTTTTCCTTTCCTCACGATCAGTGAGCTCAAGTCTAAAGGATCCTGCATCTCGGAGCAATAGACCTGTTGCCACTTCCTTTCGGAAAAAAATATATTAGTCTGGAAGCCTCAAAATTTTTTTGTAGCTCCCTTGCCGCATACATAGCGATGGAAACATAAAAGCACAAAATTTGATCTAACGGCGTGGTATCACACGACGTGAGATCTATCTGCCATAACTGAGAGTGTACAAGGAGACCGCGGATAGTCGATTCGGTTCCCTTCGCAGCAACTGGGACTGAGGTATGATACGATTTGGCGCATTTTACGTCGAGATCTTAACTTGAAAGCGTACAAAATGCTGCTTATGCAAGAATTCAAGCCACTCGACTTTCCTCATCGACCATCGACTTCCGCACCTGAGACGAAGAGCAACCTCAAGAGATTCAAGAGCTGCCATTTCAACCAGAAAAAACAAACGATTTTGAGTGGTTCGTGAGTTAGTGGAACCATCAGTCCATATTTCTTTCAAAATAATGCAGGTGAGAACGTAACCGTCAATGGAGACCGTTATCGTGCCATGATAACCGATTATTTGATGCCTGAAATTGAAGACCGTGGTCGTCGCAACATTTAGATTCAACAAGAGCTTATAGCTTGAGAACTAAGGGTACTCTACAAGACAACCTAAAAAGTATATACTATTTCACTTTTTGGCACTTACAATATCCAAAACAATTTGCCGTAACAGATACGACTCAATACTATGATTTTTACATAATTAAAATTCTCGGAAAACAACAAATATCGGCTAGTCAAAATACGATTTCCTCATGTGTATCACGGAACCAAAGAAGGATTATTTTCAAGAGCATAAGCTTCATCAAACAATATTGCCCCATAAAACCAATTAAGCTTGGTTATAAATTGTGATGTTTGCCGGATCAATATGGCTATATTAAACAAGTAAGGAAGGGCTAAGTTCGGGTGTCACCGAACATTTTATACTCTCGCCTGATAAAGCGATAATCGAAATTTCATTATCTGCCATTTGCATATTTTTTTATTTTGCTGTAAAATTAATTAGATTAGTAGTTCCTGAGATATGGTTTTTGGTCCATAAGTGGGCGACGCCACGCCCATTTTCAATTTTTAAAAAAAGCCTGGGTGCAGCTTCCTTCTGCCATTTCTTCCGTAAAATTTAGTGTTTCTGACGTTTTTTGTTGGTCGGTTAACGCACTTTTAGTGATTTTCAACATAACCTTTGTGTGGGAGGTGGGCGTGGTTATTATCCGATATGCCTGAAGGAAACGACTCTATAGAGTTTGGTTGACATAGCTATAGTAGTTTCCGAGATATGTACAAAAAACTTAGTAGGGGGCGGGGCCACGCCCACTTTTCCAAAAAATTACGTCCAAATATGTCACTCCCTATTGCGATCCCTCGTGCCAAATTTCACTTTAATATCTTTATTTATAGCTTAGTTATGACACTTTATAGGTTTTCGGGTTTCGCCATTTTGTGGGCGTGACAGTGAGCCGATTTTGTCCATCTTCGAACTTAACCTTCTTATGGAGCCAAGAAATACGTGTACCAACATTCATCATGATATCTCAAGTTAGAGCTTGCACGGATGGACGGACGGACGGACAGACAGACGTCCGGATTTCAACTCTACTCGTCACCCTGATCACTTTGGTATATATAACCCGATATCTGACTCTTTTAGTTTTAGGACTTACAAACAAACGTTATGTGAACAAAACTATAATACTCTCCTTAGCAACTTTGTTGCGAGAGTATAAAAATTCCAAATATACCAAGGAAATTATGAAAATGTGGATTCAAAATACGAAAGAATTAGTCTCGGCGAGAGAGTGGTTTTGTCCCTCACAGAAGATGAGTCAGGAAAGAACAAGAATGTGCACTTTGATAATTATTTTAACTCCGTTAGACTACTAGAGTTCCTCCAACTCCGAAAGTGTTTGCATGTGGAACAATTAGAGTCAATCGAAAGGACTTCCTTTAAGCAGGAAGCCAGACAAGCAAATGAAATGAAGCGAATTTTATTAACGACCAACAACAAATAAAGTAATTGTCTAATTTTCTTGGCACTGAGCAAACTAGAGTCAAGAGAGGCCAAGAAATACATGTTCAATATCCAATTGCTTTTAGAGATTAAAACACATTCATGAGCGGAGTAGACCATGCAGATCAACTGCGAAGTATCTACTGGATAGCCATATAGAAGCTTGAATCAGACGACGACTGTCGGTTGCAACTGATGTTCGAATTGGGAGTACATTGGCCAATATTTGTTGAAAGCCGAGAAAGATGTGAGATGTGCAGCAAAAAAAATATTCGGTCCAAAGTCCATTAGAAATGCCAACATGGCAGTCTATTTTTATGCTTCTATAAAAAAAAGAACTGTTTCGCCGAATACAATAGCAGTAATAACTGAACATTTTTAAGCTCCTCAAACCCGACGGTACTTCTAAATTTTTTGAAATTTATAATTTTCTTTTTTTCGTTAGTAAAATACCCATATGAGTGTTTATTTTGAAAAATAAATTAGAAATACTAATACTTTCTGAGATTGATCAACTAAGGGGTAAGATAAAATCTATCTGCTTGATTTGTTGAAGGAAAATACTTCTCTGATATTTTGCTGAGGACCAAAAAAACCAAAAAATGATTGTGAATTACCCTACTTCAATAAGACAATTTTATCGCAGAGATGATTTGACTTCAATCCTGATTTTATCCGGTACTCTAATGAGATTTTGAAAAACTGTCTTTAGTCATTTTATATTGGAACGCAATAGCCGGCCTTTAATATAGACCTATTTATTGAGCTCTTGAAACTGGTATCTACATATTCTACTCCCTCTGAGCAGTTTATATATTTTCCATAGGCAAAACGAAGTATTAAATAAATGATTACCTTTAATGAATATTTTTGGATTAGTGGGTATTTCCCAAACACTTACAAAATCTGACCATAACTTCACCAATTTCTACTAATAAGAACTATAATAATTAATGAAATTGCGAAGTTTTCTGATATTCTTTGAACAGAAGCTTAAAACCAGGCAATTTTTTTAGTTGAAAGTCATTTATCTCTTCGACTCGGTGTTTAATTTGAATTAAGATAGCGATATTTAGAATTAGGAGTCAAACTTTTATACTTTGTTAGGACTTAAGTCAAATCCAAATTTCCTTTTACCACAGCATCCTTCCAGAAGAATACCAGCGCAATCAAACATAAATGATTTTTCATCAGTTTTTATTATTTTTCACGTTGCGTTCTGGCAATACAATCGCAGCAACAAATCTGCGTGCTTCACGCAACGTCATTTCAACGTCCGTACTGTTGTTGCCAAGTGCATTGAAGTAAAAATAGGTAATAATAAATAAATAAATTCAATAGTGTTGCCGCCTATTAGGACATAGCGCTGCAAAAAATGCACCAAACTCGCACATCGCAACATTAAATAAGTAAAACAACAACTAGATAAAAATAGAAAATATAAAATACATAAAAATAGAAATAAAATATTTGACCCGCCCCCGAGTCAAGACGGCAATTGTGGTGTGAAGTCGATGAGCGGGCGCCTGGTAGCCGATGCACACATGCAAACATTGTAGCCCAGATACATGCCGAGAATGTGTGTTTGTAGGCGTATATATTTGTTTGTGTGCTGCATGTGTGGGAAATTGTGTAAATCGGTTCACTTTCACAATGAGGCCTTGCTCTGCCGTATCGTCAAGCAGGCGTGGCGTAGCGAGGCGCGGTGCGTCAGGCAAGGTCTGTGTGCGAATTTGAGCCTGCCACACATTTTTATTATATTTTTATTACGGCACGCTTACCCTCTTTGCACCTGCAGCCGCCCTGCTGGCCCACAAAGTGCTGCACTTCCGGTTGACGGCAGTTTTGCCGTCATTTTCATGCACACAAAAACCAATACATATACCTCTATGCATACATACATACCAATCAACAACAATCTGTCTACAGCAACCAAATTATTGACAAAACCTGCTTTTCAAGCCCTCATTACAATAATCGAATACCGCTTTAATTGTGCAAATTCGATTGCGTTAGAAGGACGCGTTCATTTCTGTATGCATATGTGCAAATATCTAAAATGATTTCGCTCTTATTTTATATACTAAAGTAATAAGGACTAATTGATCTAACAGTACCTCGCCTTTCCTGTAAACGCTTACATGAACCTAACATAAATGCAATTGTAATAAAAACCTGGTCCGATGGTTGCTAGCAGATGGAAATTCGGCTATGATATCGGGATGCTTTGGATATACTAGTACTAGTACATGGTATTACATTCAATGATCAAACTGGAATCGGACGAGTCCATTTAAACAGCGTGGGCAAACGGAATCTACAAATATTTTTTTCATAGATTGACTAAACTTGTGTTATGTTCGTATGAAATTTCCAAATGTCATTAGTGTACGACCCGAAAAGTTAGTTTGGCTATTTCTACCAAGGAAATAAATGTAACAACGAGTTTTAAGGTTTGTATTGGAAATGGAATCACGGTTTCGGAGGCATTAAAAGTATTGCAGAAGTATTTTGGGGAATCTACTTTTGAGTGCGACAAAGTATTAAGTGAAGTTTGTAATGCTTTTGAAAACTTGCCTCCTGCGATGAGTCCATTCACCTCTGTGGAAACCGATAACATCAAAAAGTTAAAGAAATAGTACTTGAAAATCGACGTATTGGCATAAGAGAGTTAGCAAATGATCTCTGAAGCTCTCTTGGATCGAATCAACACACATTAGTTTATCAAAACCGCATCCATTACGAGTAGAGGTCGCAAAAGATATGTGTTGCAGCATAGCTAAGGACCCAATAAAGGCGTTATAACTGTTTACGAGACGTAAATTTATGAACACGCCTTCCACACTGTCTAACAATTTAAGGAATAGCGTTCCAAAAATGAGTGGATGCCTTGAATTGAAGGCCACCTACGCTGAGCCTTATAGCAAGTGCAAGAAGCATTGGGTTAAGCATTATCATGCTTGTATTGGCTCAGAAGCCTATTTTGAAGCATTATAAAGACTTGTATTGAAATATGTGAAACCTTTTTGTCAGTCCTTTGACCTTTGCATTGATTTCTACATTTGCATTGATTTATTCTAAATCTAAGTGATTTAAGTGAATAATTTATGATTTGGTGCCCAATATCTAATAATCTCATAAAGTAAAGTAATAATGTACTTTGGGTGAAAAAATGCTTAAAATTGGTTAAATACTCATAACATCTAAATACTTAATACATCAACCAATGTATCACGATAACAAATCTAGCCAAAATCGGTGTAATACTTCCTCTAGCCTCCATATATCCAAGAGAAAGATATCCGAACTTCCTGTTCACTTTATATGTAAGATGTCTTACTAATGTTGAAATCTGTCAATAGATGTTTAATAAACAACGGGAATTTTAAAATTTCATAGCTTTAAAGTGTCCGAATGTCAACATTTCTTTAACAAGGAATATTAAGCATTCCACGATATGTTACCTTAACAGAAATGTGAGACACTAAAACGTATATACAAATAATCAGCTTGTTGAGCTGAATTCATTTAGCCAAGTACGTTTGTCTAGGTCCTCAAATTTTAAAATATCGATCTGAAATTTTGCAGCCGTAACTTCCTTAGCAATAAGCTGCTCATTTGGCGGAACGGGTGTTACCGGCTAACTATTGTATATAGCTGTCATGCAAACTGAACGATGGGAATAAAGTGTTTGTATGGAAAGCTTTTTCATCTTCAAGAAATTTGGCATGGTTTATTGTCCAAGGCAATGATGCAATCTACGAAGAAATTATTTAGATAATGTTACAAACTGACACTTAGACGTTTTTTTGTAAGGGATTTTCGCTTGTTGAAAGAAATTTATAGAATAGAGATTACTGAGCCTTAGTTTCATACCCGTAAATTTATGTTTCGTCACCTGTTATTATACATTTCAGTAATTCTGCATCGTCGTTAATTTCCTATAATGAGCAACTTCATCCCTGAGCAACTTTCGTTCGCTGTTGCTTTTTTTCAACAATTTTGGGACAAATTTTGCTGTCATGCGTTTCATACCCAAAATTTCGAAAACATTTCATGACATGAACCAATTGATTTGCCAACATAATCTGTGACCTTTCTTATTGCTTTCACTTTTTCCAAGTTTTTATGATATAAGCAGTGAATATAGTCCAGATCTCGCCTTAACCCCGATGTACGCGGTGTAGTGATTTCCACTCATTTTCATTCATTTTAAAGCTTCCTTCAAAGGATTTATTTCAGTGGCGTAGCTACAACTTCGGGCGCCCGGGTCAAGGATGTTCTGCCGCTCCCCTTTATTTATCTACCCACAAGTTTCATGAGTGAATTTTTACAAAATATCTTCGATATTAAGTATATAAAATGTAGGAACTAGAAGCCACGCAAATTCTGAAGTTCCAAAATTCTCACAATACGGTTTTTGAGGAAATTGATAGTAATTGATTTGCAAGACATCTTATTAAAACCCATAGAAACATTTTCGCCCTATATCTTGTACACTTTTGACACCATTTGCAGGAATTTTTGCCCGAATTGGAGTTTTTAAATACCATTTTTGAAAATTTAGAGAAATAAAAGTATTTGTTACATTTAAAGAGAGTGACACATCGCGACGACACAGTAAAGATACTGCCTTTTTTGTCACTCCTAGGACGCAATGTGTTGCTCTCACAGTTTGCCCTATGCTTCAACTCTGACATATCCGTATGTTTTTCAAAATATGTTCGGTTAAAGAAACTATGGAATTTTTGGTCTGTACACGAGGCTTGTTATAAATGTTTCTTGAAAATGGGAAACTATTTTTAAGAAAGATATAAGCCAAAAGATGTAAGACAAATTCAAAGACTGAAGAATATTCGAGTAAAAATTAATATTTTTCATTGTTTTTCAAATTATTACATTGTGAGTGTAGAACTCTATATCTTTTATAATAAATTTTGTAAAAAAAAATTGTTGAAGTATTTTTCTGAATATTAAACAACAACGAAGATCGTTTTGTCGCCCCTAAGACGTTGCCCCCGGGGCAACTTACGGGGATTCAGTTTGGTTAAAAAACACAAGCCTACGAGTGGTAAAAAGCCTTAAAAGACGGTAGATAGTTGAAGGCATGGCTCGATCTGGAAGACCTTCGACCTTTTCAACTGATAGAAATGTTAAAAAAGTGTAGGATATGGTGCTTGAAAATCATCAATCAAGTGTTAGAGAGATGTCAAGACAGCTCGTCATCCCTCGCGTGTCTATTCGAATGATTTTGGTGGATATTTGGGTATAAATCGAATTACTTCTCTCTTTAGCCGAAACCAAAAAAAAATCGCCGGTTTTTCCGAAGAGAAAAATTATTCAACAAAGACGTTTCATTGAACTCTAAGTGCGTAATCAAATTTCTGGTGCCGAAACCTTCACAATGTTGGCAAAGACCTTCGGTAAAAATTGTTTCACGCAAGCAAATGTTTCTGATTGATACAAATAATTTAAAGAAGGTCGAGATCGCGTTGCCAGCCATCAACATCAACTGATGATCAACACGTCATTAAAATAAAAGAATTGGTGCTTGAGAATCGACGATTAACAGTCATAGACCTTACAGCCATTGTTGTAATATCGGAAAGATCTGTAAAAAGCATTTTTAAAGATATTTGGGCCTGAGAAAAGTGAAAGCACAATTCGTTCTGAAGTCACAAAATTTTTTTTAAAAACATCATCGCGTTAACGTCTGCGAAACAATGCTTTCTGACTACCAAGATAACATGAAACGTAGTATTACTGGCGATGAGTTTTGGATCTATGCTCACGACTCGGAAACAGACGATCAATCGACCAAATATCGTGGTAAAGTTAAGCCGAAGACAAAAAAAGCACGTCAAAGCAGATCAAAAATAAAGGTTATGTTGACAATTTTCTGCGATTTTCGAAGTGTGGTCCACCCCGAATTTCTTCCGACCGGCCAAACTGTCAATAAAGAATACTATTTGAGTGTTATTCGTCAATTGCGTGAAGCTATTAGTAAAAGGAGACCGACAACTTTTAGGTTTTTCGCCGTTACATACTGCATTGATATTTCGTGAGTTTTTCGCCAATTTCCAACCAATATTCTCCTGATTTAGCTCCGTTTGACTTCTAGCAATTCAGCCAACTCAAAACACCGTTCCGTGGAAAACGTTTTGAATCAATTTAAGACATTGAACGTGAATCGCTACGATTGAAGACACTGAGGCTATTCCAAAAATTGGCTTTAACAACTGTTTCGAGGATTGGAAAAAACGTTGGTACAAGTGTATTGCAACCAAAGAAGATTACCTTGAGTGAGACGACATAGACTTTGAGGGATAAATTAAGAATTTTAAAATTATGAACAAAGTCTTGCTACTTTTTGTATGTGTGCATTTGCATTTGTCCCATTTGTGTACCTAGATACAAAGCATATACGTATGTACATATAACAGTTTATAAAGTAGCGCTGTTTTCCAATATGGAAACACATATGTATGTATGTATGTATGTGTAGTATGTATATCTATATAAATTTGCACGGAATAATTATACACACGTTGTTGCGTAAGAGTGGGTTTGTCAACTCCCGAGTACGTACATACGTTCGCGTTATCCGCATTACCGTAACGATAGGTATTCGAATTTACATACAAACATATAGATGTATGTATATACCATACATACCGATTTGTATATGTAGTTGTGCGTTATTTGACACATTAGCTGTCGATCGTCTAGCTCGTCCGCCACCCATCCACAGTTGGGCGATGGTAATTACAAAAACAACAACAAAAAGTAGCAAGGCCCACACCGGCCTAACAAGAAATCCTAGCAGTGCTGAACAACAACAATAACAACAACACCGAAATTCTCTCTCAACAAAACGCATTTTTTCGCATTTGCTTTCATTCCTTTTTTCATTTTCATTTTTGTTTTCGTTTTTTATTTTGTTTGTTTTATTTTCTAGCTTTTTTTTTTGTTTTTGTTTGTCTTTGCTTGTTAGCTGCTGCGTCGTTTTTGCTGTTGTTGTTGCGACGCACCAACGCATTGCACGCATGTGCATCGTCGTGTTGTCATCATGTTGCTGTTGCACTTACACGCCGTGTTGCAGGCCACACACTCAAAGCAGAGCAAAAAACAAATTCGTATGTATGTATGTATATTGCAAAAAAAACACAAAAAAGAAACAAAAATGCAAAACAAAACCGACTAAAAATTATTGGAATGTGTTTTTTTCTATACCGCTGCACCCCCTTACCCTGTCGGCGCATAAGCATACACACTCACACAGCTAGGACATGATTGCGGTGGGTGGGACAGAGTAAACGCAAAAAATTGTGGCAAAACACGCATTGACAGAGTGGCCACGTGATTTTTTAAACGCAGATTTAAATTCGTTCTTTCGCGCCAAGTAATATTTCATAAAACCATTGAGCGCGCACGTGACCTGGTTGATAGCTGATTGAGAGGGAATGTCGCATGAATGTTTGATCCTAAGCAGTCTCGCTTAACTCACCGTTAGGCTCATTCTGCTCCCAAATTATTCCTAAATAAACACTATTCAAAAAATCTAAGGATTTGGCAAACGAAATCAGCTTGTTCCACTCTAGCTTTTGAATTGCAGCATTGGAACTTCTTTCCTAAAGATAGAAGCTGTTTGTTTTGATCATTATCTGCGCGATCTCAAATTTCAAAATGAAAATTTCGGTGAAAATTTCGTGACATATTTTTTTCAAATAGTTGTAATCGAAAAAAAATTTTCGTCCAAGTCTTTACGAATTGTATTTCAAAGACCTGTGTAAATTTTCATGAAAATTGGTTGAGTAGTTTTCAAGAAATCTTGCCAATCGACTTCGAAATCACAGTTTTGAGAAATACGTGTTTAAAGACGCACTTAGCCTAGCTAGCCTCGAGCGCACAAGTTCTCTACGGCCTTGAGTAACTCCGAAACTATTACACGGATCAACTTGAAAATTTAGGACAATATACTAGAGGTGTTGTCGATTTAATAAGACAATAAAAAAATCAATTTTTTGAAACCCGAAAGCCCATGTAATACATTGAACTCGATTGTCAGTAGACTTTTCAGGTATTTTCATTTGAAAGCGGGAGTCGTGAGAGTTAAGACACATTAACATTGGAAACAAACTTAAACCTTCAAAAGGCACTTTTTGTTTATATCGAGATTTAATTTTATAAAACTGAAATTTTTGGACTATTTAAACACAAACAGATCAGATTTTGGCAAAACAAATTATGCAAGTTAGGAGTGAAGAATGTTCTTTATAAGAGTTCTATTGAATGTAGGGTCCCTCCTTTTTTCCCTTAAGCTTTATGCTTAGCCTTTTGAATTTCGGTTAATTAATTATGGTTTTGTGGTCACGCGCTTGTTGGCAACCATAGATTCTATACAATTAAAGCTAAAAAATTTCTATGGTAGCCAGCAGCCATAACTGTCGATGCGGCCACATCGACGGCACACGATGTAAGAATGAGGAATGGGAAATGAGGAATGAGGCAAAACGATGGCACTGGCAATAACAACGAAGCCAAATAGAAAAACAAAACAAAATAAAATAAAAGCACTAGCTACATACAGACAACAACAGATGAGTATAGCTAACCAAAATGAATGAGTAGCTGGTTGCAACGCCACCAACGGCGCTACTGCGACAACAACACAAATGTTGCAACATCTAACTGCCCGATAGGCGCATCGTCGGCGACAGAGGCAGCGACGGCGAATCGGTTTGTACGGGTCAAAATGTACGTATGTAAAATAGCAAAAACCAAAAACAAATAAAAAACTTGAACAAAAATTGGAAAAAATGGTGAAGAAAGAGATTTGCTAAAAATGGAAAAAATACGCAAAGGGGCAAAGAAAAAATGGAGAAACTTTCAAATAAAAAATAAGCGCAGTTCTGAGGCGCACGGACGAAAAGGATAAATATGAAAGTGAGAAAAAAGCAAAAACAAGGTGAAAGCGCATAAAAAATGCAAGCAAAAACATATAACGTTTTGAGAAGAAGAAGAAGAAGAAGAAGGAGAAAGAGAAAGCGACGGGCGTACGAATAAACGGCTATGAATAGTAATAGTGGGAGGAACGGACGATGATGAGCGACTGGGTGTTTGTAATGGGTGAGATAACGGTGATTGTTAAAGAATGCGAAAGGCGGCGATGGTCACTATCGTTTACGAGTGATTTTGCTATGCAATGTTCAATGCATGTTTCCGGAGACACACATACATATGTACATACATATCTAAATATTTCATGATTATTTAGCACTTTTAACTGATTTGGAAATCAATCTCTCCTAATTTAGCTGCAACGGCTGTGTTGCAGGGATGATCAGGCCTATTGTTGCCTGCAACGCTGCCGCAATAGCAAGTAATTATAATGAAGTAGCAAATTATAAACATCTATATTTCTCGCATTGGTACATACATACACCTATACATGCATACAAATCGACAACATCATTAGCAACGTCATCATCAACATCAGCTTCCGCCGTCACTAGCCGACCCCGACGTCGTTATTAGCCAACAACAACGACAGCAACAACTACGTGCAAGCAAAAGCACCCTTAATACAATGCAACAATAACAGCAACAACCGACATCATAATAGAAAAAGCAGCAGCGCGTCACATTTACCGCCTCCCTCACCGAGCCACGGCTCACGAAAAAGCACGTGAAACAGTCCGGTCCAGACCAGTTAGTGAATGCCAAAAATAAAAATAAAAACAGAAATAAAAGTAAAACAACAACACACACCCAACTCGCGAAAGAAAAAGTGTAATGCAAAACATAAAACACACAACAACAATAACACGTAAAAAATGTGTATTTGCTGTTGCTGTTGCTTTTCGTAACAATTTTTTATTATTCAAAAGCACGCGCAAGCACATCCAATATGGAGCAACGGGTGTTAGCGGACACAGTCGTGTCTGCTTTGACTGTTTTGTGAATAGTGTGCAATTGTGGCAAAAGCGTGCAAAGCAAAGCGCCAGGCGAGTGGCGGCACTGTGTGTCTGATGCACTGTCGCAGCGCACAAAATGGATGCCGGAATGCCTCGTTAGAGCGCTCTTTTAGGCTACAGCGCCAGGCTGTTACGCCATACATTAACCTACTGGTCCTTGGTAATTCCAAGTTGGAGGTTCAGTTCTATTTAACCTGAAGTTTTCGTCATAGAGCTAAACTTTCGTCAACTAACGTAAACTAATCTTGTTACTTCATCTAGTCCTTTGAACTGCGAAGCTTATATATATCTAAACCGACTTCCAGATAAAACTGCACAGAAGCTTTGGAGGTGTACCAGCGTTTCACACATTTCCTTGCTATTGCCATCCGGCTCTCGTGTGAGGTCAGTAAGTCCATCGCCCTGCACTCCTTCCGGGACCGTGTCAGTAAAACGCATTCGTGCGTCTCTTAACTTAATCATAACGATCCTGCAAGACCTTAAGGCATTCTGTCTCACCCTGATTCGTCAGTCAGTCATTTCGGAAATTTCATTAGGTATCGTTTTTAGCGACTCATGTATTTCCCGTACTGGTTCAGTAGCCAGTTAGTGGATAACACTTTTGACAACGTCTTCAGCTATTTTGTTTTCCGGCATTCATTTCTGGCCAGGAATCCGCACATATGCAGTCGTTTTCCAGCAACCACTACATTGACTACCTTCATGCTTCTAAAGACATTCTCTGGGGCTCTATTACTTCATTACCATCTTTGTTCTGTTGAATGCCAGCAGTTACCAAAACCCATAAAACTTCACCCGTAATAGCTTTCCATGGCATCTTACTTGCATTTAAAATTCAATCTTGACAAATTTGTGTCTGAAAAATTTGAAATTTTACAGCCGAAGCTAACTGTTTTCTTAAAAGAAAAATGACAAGAGTTTAAAACAAAATCAATTTTTTTTTTAGTTTTTGTATTAGTACTTTTATTTAAGCAGCAAAATGCAGAGACAGGCTAGATAAAATTTTATAAGTATTCCATCTTCAAACAGCATTTTTCAATCCTTCATATTTTTATGAGCTGTACATATGCACATGTGCCTACAATTTCATTCACAGACACTGTTGTTGCACAAGTAAGCCATAAAAATGCTACAAATGAATAAAGGATCTTCCGATCAACGGACCATTAAGAATATAAGTGCAACTGCAAAGGAATTTAAGTGCTTCTAACTCTATTTATTATAGTGTAGATCTAAATATTTAACTCGTTTTGCGCTAAAGTGCACGAAGAGCAAACAAGTTGCTAATAATATGTGGCTATGCGACCATTTAAGATTCATTGTTGTTCGTGACGTTGACAGAATGTTGTCAAACCAACGGCTTATTGCGGGCATCCACGAGAGCGCGTAACGTCAGGCACTTAGCGATAGCATAGGTGCGCTTGCAAGGACAGGTCTCACGAGCTGAAAACGAAAATCAAAATCATTATCATTAAAAATCTGCCGCTCTGCTAACAAGAGTGCAGTAATCTTACAGCCTTCATTCTGGCAGACGGGTAAGGAGTCGCCAGTGGCTGGCCACATAGTTTGCCGGATCAGTGTTGGATTCAGCTGCCAATCTCGCAAAAGGCCCGTCTTCTCCATGTAGCATTTCAGGAAACACTAAAGGCAACGATTAGTGAAAATATATTGATCACAATCTCTTCAATCACACTTACCATGCCCGTTTTGTCCGTTATGTTCGGTAATTCTGCGGTTTCATTGAATTGCTGTATGTATTCTGGAAATATTTTCAAGCAAACCATATACTATTTATTTGTACTTCGAATGTTTCATACGTTTACGCCTAAACTGACCTAACGGTATTGTGTAACTGGCATTACAAGTGCGCACTACTTCCTCAAAGTCGAAACCCGTCTCGTTCGCAGCACCTGCAGTCGGTGTGGTCATCTCCATGGACTGTTGCTTATCCAATTTGTTATTCGTTGCATCTGTTTCAGGATGTGCCCTAGTTCCAGCAAGAAAACCAAGTAGGACCAGTGAGAGAGCAAGTATGAGCAGTCGATGATTGATCATTGTTTAAGTTTGTGTATAACTATTTTGTTTTCAAAAACCGATGATCACTGAAACTTGTTCCGATTGTTACCGATATTTAAATGAAATATTTGTCTGAATAATTTATATCAATGTAATTTAGTTAAAGCGATTGTGGGTGAAAAATTATCTAATCTCAATGCGCTACGTCCGGCTCAATTCATTGATATTTGAAGTCTCTGAACATTAACAATTCTAAAACTACTTAATTGCTATAAATTCGAAAAATATAGTAAACGAAAAGTATAAAATAAATTGTAAAAATTATTATTTATTGATATATTGATTATAACTTTTTAGTAATGCGGTAACAGTAAAAAATTTGAGCTCACCATTAGAGTGGGAAGTATTTTTGAATTTAGCTATTAACTTTTTTGTGTAATTTTTTGTGTAAATTTACCCAGAAGCGCTTATAGGCAGTACTCAAATGACTACTCTATGATTACTTTCAATCACAATTATGTAGAAGTACCGATGTGCTGACTGTAGCGACCGCTTAAAATAGGTTTCGTGTCTGACAAGTCTGGCAGCAATTTTATTTAATTATGGAAACGGCAATTTCTTTGATTGATATTTATTATTGACACTACAACAATGAGTTTAGATAATTTTGCGTATTTCATAATAGGATTGAAATTGTTTGCAATCGAATGCATTATTTATACTACAATGCTATCATAAATTTGTCACCTGCGATTTATTGCAAACACCCGATTAGCGGCGAGGCATTTATGAGTTTGAGTGCCTGAGTGCTATATGCTGAGTCGTGGGTTCGTAACGTGATTGCCGCGAGTACGAATTCAATACATTCATCATTTAAAAATATTGGCCCAAACTCCAAATAATTTGATAAAAGTCAGTTACTGTGTATTTAAGGAAAACAGGGTTATGTGTCGTGTTTACAACTGACTATAAAACATAAATAACAACAATTGGAATACTTTAAATTATCATTTCGGAACGAATGAATTAGTATTTATATAAATTCATCGTTTATTAGATGGAATTTTTCTAATTGACTTATCATTTTTAAATGATCCCATAGGTTTTTCACCATTTGTGATTGTCTTAGGTCGGGTTTAGGTAAATAGGATAATTTTTCGTAAGAATAACCAGTTGTGATGCTCAGATCTCCTAAATATGTATCAAAAGGACCGTCGCATATCGCTAAAGTGCCTACCTCCTGCCACAATTCCAGCGACTGACATCAATTTCAGATACAGCGCGCGAATACACGATGACAATAAAACACAGGTTTTTTCTTATCCATGTGACCTTACTTATTTCTTGTTTGCTCATCGGCTTCATAGTTTCCGATGAATTCCGATGTGGCTAGGCACTCAGACAAGTATAATAGAAGTAGACGTAGCTTGATTCTACTCTTAGTGAGATAATGTACTCTTTCACTAACTTTGAGTTCACAGAGAGCGAGCTCAATTGAGTAATGGCGGGAGAGGAACGTACTCTGACGACTGCCCGAGTTTTAAGGGGATTGAGACAGCCTTGGCATTAACCAATAAGTCATTTCTGCAGAGTGTCACCCCCACATAACAATAGAGTAGAATAATTCGGCTACCAGCCTAGGTTCCAACCAAATCCAAATATTTCATTTTAAGCATATTGCGTGTCGGTCAGAGGTCAACAAGGTCGTGAAGGCCGCAGAGTATTTGGCCCTACGCGGGATGTAACGCGCGGAGTCGAACCTGCCTTATATTCCTGATTAGTACATTAGTCACTTTAAATACTCTGTAGATATTTGTAGTAAATTTACTTAACAAACCCTAAAGTGAAGAAATTTACTACCGAAGTCCCAGTCCAGTACAACTCAATTAAATTAAAATAGTTTATCAAGTGTAACTTTTAAATCATTAACTGAACGCTTAAAGCTTGGATCCAGCTTTTGAATACCAATGAACCAGTATTAACAGCAACAATAATGCCAGCCTCGAAATCCAATGTAGAATAACTCTTGCCAACAGGTGCTACTTCGGACAGCGTAGACAATTGAGAAGTAAAGTCCTCTCTCGACGAACAAATACCAAACTCATTACTCAGTCACTCATAATTCTACTATATTAGTACAAAGGTATGGACGATGACAACATCTTTACGAGTTTTCGAGAGATAGGTTCTGCGATAGATCCTTTTCGCATTGGCAACGGCGAATACAGCATTCGATGGAACGATGACCGACGACATTGAAATACATAGTTCAGGGAATTAAAAGATAATGACTACGCTGACTGGGCCATGTCCTCCGAATGGAAAAAACACTACAGATCTGAAAGTATTTGACGCAGTACCCGCCGGAGGAAGCAGTAGAAGAGGAAGATCTCCATGGAAAGATCGGGTGCGGAAGGACTTGATTTTGCTTAGAATCTTCCATACCAGTAAAGAAAAAGAAGAATGTTTTTAATTACAACAAAAAATACAGTTTATAGATCCACATTTGAGTTCACGTAGCTTCCAACAACACCACCAGACACACTTTCGCTCTACCAATGTCAATTTTCGGAGGACTTTGGTCTTGCGTTGGTAATTAATGTTGATGGCACAGTCCTAATACGAAAATTTTCAGAAAAATATCTCTTGGTTAGTTCAAGATGATTTTTCCAATATAAACACTACAAGTTAAAGTTAGTTGCAGTTTCAGCAAGCCATAGCTTTTCCAAACTATCTCCTTCATTAAATATTTGATTCGATTTCTTCCCAAAGATGTTCAGTAATGGCCCACTGTTCATGCGTGCGGTCAGCCAGTCCGTGCTTTGTCGGCCACTCAGTCGGCAATCGGTTTCGGTACTTCTAATGGTGAGGCCGTTGGAGTACGACTAGCAGTGGGTTGACAGCAAGCACCATCGCGACCAACACCAGCATCAACACAGCCTGTGGAGTGAGCCTCGTATTTATGTATAGCAAGCAAGTATGGATGTAGTGGAGCTGAGCTGGCATTTGTTTTGGTGTTGGTGTAAAACGCCGATAGACAGTTGAACGCATCTCTCGCCTGCGACGAGGTGAGCCGTGTTGTATTGTGAATGGATGGCATGGCATGGTACAGATGAATGGTTAACGGCGCAAGTGGTGGGGACCGGTGACGACGCTGATTGTACACATTGGGGAAAAATGCGCGCGCTGCAAAAAAATTAGAATGCAAAACATTTTTTCTCGTGCTTGTGTGCGACTTTTTGATGTATTTTTTCTATTTTTTGAGTTTTGGGCTTTGCCATCGCCGTTAACTGTGTCGTTGCCTTTGCCTTTGCTGCTGCAACTCCTTGTTGATTTTTTTCATAGCCAGATAGCTGATTTTTTTTTGTTTTTGTGCCCTTTTAATTTTTTTTGAAGAAAGCAGGTGGGCCAGACGGGCGGTACTGCAACAGCTGAGCGCGCCACTGCTGCGCTTTGTTGGTGTTGGATTCTTCTTATTTTCTGTATTAGTGCATAAATGTGTAGTTGTGGTGCGGCATTCGCTGGGCTGGAGTGGTGTTTGGCATTGCTAGACAACAGGAGATTTGGCTTTGACATGATGCCGGCCTAAATTTTTTTTGTGGTTTTTGAATAACTTGACACAACCGCACACACATACACACAACGGTACCTGCATACAGTACCTTGGGGTTGTTCTCGCTTTGAATACTATGCTTACTGTGTTGTTGTTTTTATTCAGCAAGCTCTGTAGCTCTGGAGCGGTCGGTGGGAGTCGAGCCACTCGGCTAGCGGGTTTATGAACTAGCCAACTGCGTTAGCGCGGCAAGAGGCGGGTGCGTCTGTGCTCTGAGTGTGGCTGTGCAAGAGCTGTGAGCTGAAGTGGTAGAAAATATTTAAAAATGCGCTTTTGAATTTTTTCTCAGTCAAAACGGAGAAAAATGTAAGCGACGAAGGAGTTTAGTGGGTGGGTCGAGAAATGCCGCTGGCTAGCTATCTCAAAGGAGTAAGCTAGTGAATGTAAAAGGAGCAGAACGAATTGAAAAATTACGGAAAAGGCAGTAAAGTCTTGTTGTTGTGCCAAGCAGCGCACCAATGTAGATAATAACATTGTGTAAGGTGATGATGAAGTTGACGAAGGATATGTTTTTGATGAAGGACACTTTTGACCGCCGTGGTAGAAAAACTGGCGAATATGTCTAAGTGTATTCGGAAAAATCTTAGCAAAAACTTACGCAGTAAAGAAAGTTTAGCGACAGAAACAGCGGCAGAGCAATGCAGCGCGATAAAGTCGTGAATGTTTGGATTGTGCGTGAGCGTCTGTTTTCGAAAGGGTTGGAAATTTATTTACACAAGCATATTTAAATTTCGGTTTCTTTGTTTCTCAAATTATACCTGTTGGTGGTTTAAGCTTAAGCGATGGACTGTATACGATAACTCTTCATGATTCTGTTTTGTGAGTTCCGCACCTTTGAGTGGAATTACAATAATCAATAATTAAATACGACAGAGATATGAAACTTTGTACTCGAAACGGTATGAGAAGGCTTAATAAAAGCAGGAGGGAAACTGTACGATGGGCGTGACAACGCCCACTTTTAGGTGAACTCACTTATCTCGAAATCCGCCCGACCGATTTCAACCAAGTTATTGGTACATTCACCGTTAAAACTGGAACACCCTTTAGTAGTAATTCTAGGATTAGAGCTAATGGTATAAATATATAGTTTCTGATATATATATAACTCGATAAGATTGCTGCAATTTCCTGTTCGATATTCGTATGAAGTTCATCAATCGTCGCTGGCTTGTTGGCATAGACCATAGACTTGACGTAGCTCCACAGGAAAAAGCCTAACTGCGTCAAATCACACGACCGAGACGGTAAATTGACTGGGCCATTTCGTGAGGTAACACGTTCACCAAACATGGATTTCAATAAATCGATTATAACATTTGTTGTGTGACTTACGGCGCCATCCTATAGGAACCACATATTGACCAAGTTCATATCATCCAATTTGGTACAAAAGTATTCGGGTTTCCCTGAGCGGTAGCGATTCCTATTTAAAGTAACGTGCCGTTCTTGATCATTACGAAAGAAGTACGACACAATGACGCCGGCCATTCTCCGAAATGAGCCTCATCCCTGAAGATGATTTTTCGATAAAAATCCGGATTCTTTTCAAGTGGTTGCTCAGCCCAATTCATTCGAACATTCGACGATTCTGGTGGTCAAGCGGCTTCGGTTCTTGCGACAATTTGACCTTGTTAGGATGTATTCCAAGTTTTTTCCACAAAATTTGTCATAACGACGTCACAGAGATGTCCAACGCTTGAGAACGACGTGTGAGAGACTGATTTCGTGACCATAATTTGGAGAAATTGACCACTGACTCAGAATTTCGTTAGTACATTTAATAACTTCGGCTGGTTGTTGGATCGTATATCTTTTCGTGATGCAAACCTTAATGAAGAGAAATGTCAAAAAAGAGGGAAAAAATATGGCGTTTTTTAATATACTCGTATGACGCGATTCTTAACCACTTCGATATGCGTCCATCTGACCTCAAGCGGCGGATTTTAGGGTAAAGATGTATTATATTCGAGATATGTTTGGAAATGATTATTTGTAAGATTGCCTATTCGCAAGCGGCCATTTTTAAGGCAAGAAGTAATAGTGTTTCCAAGAGGTACGAACTGGCATAAAACTTGTTGCAAGTAATCCCTTGTCCAATAAGCAGACAAATGTGGCATGAATAGATTGTGAGCCGCTCATGCCAATTTTTCGAATTCAAAAGGAATGAACTTTAGTAGGAGGGCTAACTGATAATTGTCTAATGTCTACTGTTAAGAGGTAAAGAAGAGAGAGAGACTATAGAGCATATTCTATGCGAACGCGTAGAAAAAGAATCCCTACTGTTCGTCGGTTTCTTAACGGTGTCTTGTAAGTTGCGCAGTTAAACTTTTTATGTTGATGATACGGGGGTGATTTCAGACCCGGTGGTTTCATAATGGTATTATATTGATGATGTGAGAGTAGTTTTTAGTTCCAGTGGTTTCACTATGAGCCTTCTAAAAGTCTAGGTGCGTCGTCAGACATCCACTCTTCCTACCTTTCTACCTAAGTCCCAACTGAACACACTTAAACAAATCGAAAGTCAAATCTGTCGCAAAATTTCTTGGGATGTTGCAATATTGCAACAAATAAACAAATATATTTTATAAAATGTGCCTTAGTGCTGCCACTACATTTACTACAAATACCGAATCAATGTATTTAACCTCACATCAACTTCGAATGAGGTTTCAGCAAAAAAAAAAAATATCAAATGAAACAGAAATCAATCGCATCTGCTCAAAGCAGGTTATGTAGACTATCAATATGGAGGCGCCGAGAGAGTAACGTAGGCGAACAGAAAAACAAAGAGCATTGTAGAATACGAAACAAAGTGTTGGTGTATTGCAATATATCAACCATTTTTCGGGTAATTCTTCATGTTTGACTGCTTCTTAGTTTCCGCACACATCGGAATACTTCGGAAAGTAGAGGGACTATCCCAACATATGCGTAAATCAATTAACTACATGTTTGCCCTAACAGACCTATGTGTCATGCGACGTAGCTGTTGGCCATTATTTGTGCCATTTAATTGTTGTTGTAGTCAAACCTAAGCAGTATTGTGAATGATTTGCTAAATTGCATTACAATAATCACCGTTTCTTTAATGCTTAGACGTAGTTCTCAAAATTCCGAGTTAAGAAGATCTCGTTTCTCAATATAATTGTCTAAAAGTATGCTACGAGTGCAATGAAAGTCACGTGATGAAATGCGGCGCATAGAATAATAATGAAGACGCACACGCTTGGAGTGATAATGGCATTGGGCTAAAGGTATGACATTAGAATAACGGTAATGACCGCTACATTGACGCCGCTTGCTACTCTGCTAATGAAGCTGCGCCAACAATAGCGCTCATTCCGCCTGTTAGCAGTAACATTTACACTTATGCGTTATTGTTGATGAATTATTGTTGTTGTTGCTACCTCTTGTTGTTATTGCAATACGTTTGTTGGTATTGTCTTTTCAAAGGCTGCCTCCATTGTGTTGCTGTCGAATCGTTTTTGTCTGCTCAATAAGCGCTTCCAACAAAAAATCCCCCCACTAAAGCCGCTTGTTTGTCGGAAAGTGTGTTGGCCGGCGCGCCAGCGCTACCACCACATCCATTGCTACTATTAGAGTGACCAACATCAGCGGCCTTCATCAATAACAACACAACCGTATGCGCCGCTAACACAACCACCCAACCAACCGCGCGCCAGCTGTGCTGCGCACACCGCCTCACCAACTACGCAGCTCACACCAGGCAACAACCCTAAGCCAGCAACATCATCATCATCTGCGCCTAGCTGCGGCAGCAACGGCGACGCTAACTGCGCCTCGCTCTGCCTAACTATGTTTTTTGCATTTCTTTCTTTCCGCTTTGTTTTTATTTCGTCCTTTTTGAATTTTTATATTTGTTGGTTTTTTTTTCGCCTGTTATGTCGCCTGTGTGCGTGCACAGCGCTGTCGCCGCTACGGCCGTTGCTGTTGCTGTTGCTGTTGCTGCTGCTCTTTGGCATTTTTTCGTATTTTGCGGCACTCTTAGCTTTGGCGCTGCATCAATGGCAGTTTGTGCGCGCGCGGGTGTTATTATCTGTTAGGGTGTGTGTCGGTCTGTGTTAGTGTGCGCTGCTCTTCCTGTCTGCCCACCGTGCACGTGTTGGTGTGTCTGTCGGGCCCCCCAAAAAATATATTGTTTCAGATTTTTTCATCATCGCTTTAGTTGGGTTTTTACATTGGTGACGGATCGTGCTCTCGTATGCTGTGTGACGCTTCGAAGCGCGCCGCACTTTCGCATTTCTACAATGACTCGTGTACGCGACGCGCGCTAAATTGACGATGACAACAACAACAATTGCAATATTAACAAATAAATTATTTTAAAAAATTATCACTAAGCGCCACTAAAAAATAAGGCGAATAAAAACTTACGCGCCGCCTATTGCCGCTCAAGTGTTCACACAGTTGGGCGCGTAATAAAATCGTCCGTGCGTCACCGCTTCGTGGCTGTGCGGCCGTAGTGGTCGCAACTACTTGCAAGTTGCGTGCAGCAAATCATACGCAGCGCGCGTCAAGCACGCACCTACGAGACTTTAGAGCGCGCGTGTCTAGCAACAACAGGCCACTGCCAGCAGCTGGCGCCTGGCAAAATCACAACATAACTGTTCGCGACACTCGCAGGAGCGCGTCGTTGTTGTCGGTTGCGCGCGCGTTTCGCTGCAGCAGCAATTGCCGCTCTTACACTGCGTGTCTCCTAAGACAGCAAACGCGACAAAAACAAAAAAAAAACAAATAAACAGAAAATTAAATAAGCATAAATTGCGTACTAAAGTAAATTGGTAACAAAGTTCTTTCTAAACGCCGGTGTTGTTGTTATCTTCTTCCGCGATTTGCGTTTGTGCTGAGTGTTGAACCGCGCTGTGCCGCACCGGAAGTGCTCCGAAAGCGCTTCTTCGCTTCAGTTGTAGAAGAAATCATTTAGTGTTGTTGTTGTTGTGGCAGTTGTTTGCTCTTTCGTTGTGTTGCTTCCTTGCAGTGAAAAGAAAGCGGAAAAACGTGAGAGCGCCGCCAAACAGCGACCTTCAACCTGCGTCGCGCCTCTTGCACCAAACACACACAGTTCTCACACAAACGAATGCTCACAAATTTTAATATTTGCTTCCGCATATCTGCGCATATTTGTTATTGTTGTAAGAAAGTTGAAGAAAAATTGTATATCAATGTGTGTGTATATCTAAATATATGTAACGTAGATGTATATACGTATGTAAGTATGTGCACCTTGTCTACCTAACTTACAAAAAGATTGCGGCGCGGCAAGCGAATTTTCTTTGCTTAAACATTGTTGACGTGTGTGTGTGCATTTCTTTGCAGCCATTCTTCGCAAGTGTCCTACAAGTGTTTCTTTGCAATTTGCTTGATAATCTGCGACGAGATGGTTTTCTTTGTTTGAGTGTGTGAGTGCCCGCACTCGTCTGGTTTGATTTCATTCAAGTCGTAAGTTTTTTTGTGTTTGTGTGTTGTTAAAATCAACAGTTGCCATACTGACGAAATATTTTAATAATTTTTGGGTGAGACACAGAGGCTAAGTTTTAAATATGAATTTCTATTTTTCTAAAAATTCGAATTTTGAAACATTTGGTGGAGTATGCCCTTAGAACGTTGTTATATATTTTTTCAATTTTCTGCGTCAAAGGCTGTTTTCCAAGTTCTGCAGTTCATGAAACTCAAAATCTCTCAAATAATTATATTTTTGAAATATTTTAGAAAGTGTTACTCAGATATTGGACCTTTTTTTTACAAACAGATAATAATTATAGTTGTTTTCGAAATTTTCAGAAACAAAAACAAGGTTTTCTAAAAATTAAGTATAACCAAATCGCTTCAAAAAGTTATGGTAAGACAAGATCCGGCAAGAAAGCGGAATGCCTTCTTATGTATAACAAAGGAAATTTATCGGTTTTGGATTATTTTCATAAAGAAACTTAGGCTAGAGAACAGAAAATAACTTTTATTCAAGTAATAAGTTTCCTTAAGACAGTTACCTCCAGATCGTTGCTGTTGGAATTTGAAAAAATTTTATGTACAGGTTATGAAATTATCCAATAGTGGTCATATTTAATTTAGTAGCAGATTCCTCTATTCTAAAAACTTCGTACTTATACTGAAGACACAAAAAAATCTTTGTATAAACTTTTTGCTTCGAGATAACACCTCATAATGCCATTGAAAAATTACCAAACTGGTTTTTCTTATCAAGATTAGGCTTCTACTATCCCTAATGATATCTTCTACACGTAGGCATTGAGATATCTCCATATCTCCAAATTTTATAAAATTTAAAATAGATTTTATAAAAAGTGTCTATCGATACCATTTGACCTAGACATATTCATCTAAACTTCGCTCATTAACGGATTCGATAAAAATTTGTGACCTGAAAGTTTAAAAAGGTGCGTGACACCCGTCGTGTTGGCATCAGAGAAATAACAGAGGCTATTAACTTTTCCTATAGATCTACTCAACACAATTTCGCTTTTATTTCTAACCCATGTTGTCATTGTATTATGCATCCTTTCAATAGATCAATATGTTCAACAAATTTTTTGGGTATTTACTAGATTTTGTGATGATTTTTGTAATATATTTTTCGTTGTTAAAGCGGCGGTAGAATGCATCTAACTGATGATTCAAATTGGAAACGCTCGTAAATGTAGGGCTTATACCTTTACCCGTAGGATTGCCTTTTAGAATGAGATTTATATTATTATTCGTAAAGTATATTTATAAAAAAGAGCTTGTCCGCGGTATATTTTAAAATACATTAATAAATTTTTAGAGAAAAATAAATATAATTGAAGAATGGTACGAAGGGATTATACAAGGTGCTTTTCGAGGCTCCCTACGTAATTAAAGAAAAAAACACAGAAACTTCAAATTTAACAGGAAATGTTTATTATCATTCGAAAGAAATTTTTTCGGCATTTATTTTTGAAGATTATCTCCTTCAAATGTTGGCCGCGGCTACGTCTCAGATGGTCTATCTGTTGAGTTCAATTTTCGATGATTTGTTCAAATATTTCGACTCCGCATATGCTTTAGTCTTCACATATCCCCTCAGGAAAAAGTGTAACGGTATGATATCATAGGATTTTGATGCACATCGACCGACTCAAAACGTGAAATTATCTTCTCACCGTAGTGTTTCCTCAATAAATTCATTGATTGAACCAAATGTCGCCGAGATCATGAGCTTCAATTTCAGGCATCAAATAGTCGGTTATCATGGGCGATATGGCGGTTACACTCTCATCGGAATACATTTTTCAAATAATATGGACCGATGATTACACACCTTGTGTTTTCTGGATGTAATGACCTTGCAGTATAGCGAATCCTACATATGTAGTTGCTTGGAATGAAACAGAATGGTGAACTCAATCGAACATACGCATTAAGTATGTTGCCTTTTCGGGATTTCGCAACACTAAAGTTGCAATCTGGAAACTCACAATTTTATCGTAAAGTTTGACATTTTTGGTGTTATTCACACACAGAACGTTTTGACATACGTGCGCTATTTGTGTTGTTTACTTGAAATATTCTTCTCGACAAAAAAAGGAACTAAAAAATTAATTAAAAAAGATGTTCGCGCACGAAGCAGTTCCTAGCAAATAGTGGCCTGTTTTAGAAAAACATGTCGCAACCACACCACTAGAACAACGCAGAACAGTAAATTCTGAGTGATAAACCGTAGAAGGCAGATAGCTCTTCAACACGACAATGCGAGCTTATCAGATAAAAAAATTAACTTCTTCTACACCGAAGTGCATTTTTTATCATCTTGGCAAACTTATAGCGGGATTCTGTAACGAGTCTCTAGTCTCTATTTGAGACATTTTGAGGTAAAGTCTCAATTAGTGACTAGTTACTATTCACTAAACAGTCTCTAGCGTTAGTCTCAAAATATTGAGACCTGGTAGTTAACAGGTCACAAAACTAAAAAGAACTCTTGTCTGCCATTTTGAATGTACTGAATAGAGATCATCATAGATATTAATCGACTGTAGTTTTTTTATATGTTGTAAGCAGCTCAAACACGAAAAGGTTAAAAATAAATAAATTTTACATAAATTTCGTAAATATTATGAAACAAGGTGAACATATATTTATATTTTTATTGATAATTATGTTTTTTGACTATGTTAAAGGGAATTTAATATTTGTTATCGACATAATTATTTTCATTCAAGTGTAAAAACATCTCTGAATGATGCAATGTAATAGATTTTGTGACTGTCACTTACAGAATAGCAAAATCGTCTCAAGTCTCAAAAATTGTCTCTAACTTAAAATCTCAAATTTAGAGACTTGAGACAGTATCACAGTACAGAATTGCACGGTTAATATACCCTGTTCAGAGCATAACACAAGATACTGACAATTCCACAAGTTTTGGTCTTGAAATAAATAAAAAAAAGATGTTTCCAAAAGTTTTACTATTTTTTCACTTTTTTGACGAGTAGCAATCTTACGTGATCAATAGCCATAGAACTTTCATAAACTTTCATATTTGCCTAATATTTTGTATTTTTCTTGGTTTTACTCTTTGAAAAAAAGAGACTACATTAAAGAAAAAATAATTTCAGAATTCTTTCAATTTGATACCGATATTGTATATTTATATTATTGCAACAAGTTGCTACAGAGTATAAAAGTGTTGTTCACCTAATGGTTGTACGAATCAGCTAAAACTAATCGAGATAGATATAGGGACATATATAAATGATCAGGATGAAGAGACGAGTTGACGGGTTCCGTCCGTGTAAGCAGTATCTTGACTAAAAATTGAGATATCTTGATCAAATTAGCTTTTAGCAAAATTACTAGTTCGTAGATGGGCGTAATCGGACCACTGCCACACCCCCCCAAAAAAACATTAACCGAAAACCTATAAAGTGCCATGACTAAGCACTAAATCAAGATCTAAAACTCTAATGTGATACAGGGAATCCCAGTAGCCAGGGGCACCTGTGGGCAAAACATTTGGAAAAAGTGGGCGTGGCCCCGCCCTCTAATAAGTTAAAGCCCATTTCTCCTAAGCTACACCAACCACCTGTAGGCAAAACATTTTGAAAAAGTCTGCGTGGCCCGCCCTCTTGTAAGCTATAGCCCATATCTACTAAACTAGTGAAGCTACACCAACCAAAATTGCTGGACACAAATATTATAAGAAATTCTACTGACGGTGTGCAAATAAATGAAATCGAATGATAACCCCGCTCACTCCCCATATAACGGTACTATTGAAAACTACTTGAAGCGCTATAAATCAATAACTAAATACGCCAGAAATATTAAAGTTTACCCGCGTGATGTTATGATAGAAAATTAATGGACCTGGGGTCAAAGTTGGACGAGACAAACATGTATCTTCAGCCTCGCCTGACCGATTTGAACTAAATTTGGTGCGTGACATTCTTATGTTACGGTGTGAAAATGGGCGAAATCGGATAACTCTCATATAACACAACTTTAAATTCCACCTGATTCTTTCCTTTCGAGTGTACAAATCAAGGGGCAGTTAATATAACAGGATAAAACTTTGCAAACTTTGGGCCGCAGTACCTATAATTGACTTTTTACCGAAAATATTGAGAATCTGACAAATTAAATTTAAATTTTAAATTCGGAAAGAATCCTTTCCTGATAGCAGTCTGTCTGTGTACAAAGAGATGGAATGGGTTCAATACTTCCTGCAGCCCTCCAAACCTATTATAAAGATTTTCGAACTGCATGTATCGGCCAGTATATGAGATATCTAAATAAAAGTATAAGAGCATGTTTTTCTTATAATAGTATATATTTGTGCTTAAATTGAATAAAATCGTGTGAAAACTGGCCCTGGACCCCGTATAAATAACATGCCTGAGGTACCTGAAAGTATTTCCGTGTCTTTAATCCTTTTAAGTTACAAGAGTATGAAATTTTCGGTTATATCCGACCTTAGATCTTCTCTTCGATTTCATACTAAAACTGTAAATTTGGGATTATGAAGCAAAGTATAGCTTAATCATTTTTCTTCTTAAAATTTGTTAATTTGAGAGAAACTTGGGTCCAATGGCCGAGTATGTTACTGCCGAACAACGCGGTGAATCATGAACGTGAATCTCTGTTAAAACGATGTTTCCAGAAAAACCCTCAAAGTCCTTACAAAACATTTCGTTGCGAAGGACTGATGAGTGGAACAATTTTTTTTGTGTTGCATTTCATGTGAATCCTGTTATTCCCAAGCATTATTCACACCATTTCCAACTGTTTCAGCCTGATCAATGAGCAGTATTTACCGACGAACACAGATCAATTCCTTTATGGTTGAGAGAAGCGGCATGGCGCCACCAATGATCACATGGATATTGTGTCAGTTTCAGCGTCTGTCGTATGACAAATCTGTTAACAAGCTGGAACACCCAAAGAGTATCCCAGAGCTTTTGTAGACAAATACAACAACTGGCAGCAGTCGAGGCAAATCTGTTAGCGTCGGTAATTTGATAGGCTGTGAAGAATGCCGAAGTACCGTTTTCTACTACAGTTAACCAATTCTTCTTTACGCTTCTTTCGTGCTTGTTTTCGGTAAAATAGCAACAGCTGTTGTGCAAAAATATTATAACGAGTATCGAGTGAAAGTGTGAGTATACACAGGTATGAATCAGAACTAGCGTAAAATTATGATAGCCAACGTCTGCAACAGGTGGAGTGTGTGTGAAGCAAAGCTAAGAGTAAGAGTGCAGGTGTGATCATGAGTAAGCTGGAAGGATAAGCGACAGCTATGCGCACGTCGCTGGCATGGCCAAGTGGCAAGGATCACTTCGTTCGGCAGATCAGTAATTCAAAGGCGCGCGTAAAGCAAACAACGTTTTTGCTCAAGTGTCGGATGATCCAGCCAAAAATAAAAAGACATTGTGCCAGTGATTTGCCCAAAACGAACTATTTTACTAGTGAATTGTAATCAAAATAAACGAAGAATCGTGAATCGTTATAATAAACTAAACTATTAGTGTAACTGGACTGCGATTTAGTTTTGAGTTAAATTAAAAAAATGGTTTAAGTAAAAAATATAATTTATGAGGTGCAAGCACAGACTTACATTATACTTTTGTTTTCTAATTTAACTATAATATTTAATATATAAAATTGTTTGTGATTTTAAAGTGAGTACGAGATATAACGTTTATTTAACAAAGCCGAAATGTTTTTCAGACACGGGCACAGCGAAAAAGCGGACGACTCAAAAACTATTACAAAAGCACAAATTTGGCTTAAAACTGAAATTTGGTATTGAGGTCGAGAGCAGTTATAGATTTGCCGCCTCCCGGCTAACGACAGTCTTTAATATTTATGCGCAGTGTTTCAAAGTTTGAAGTAAGAGCGGAAAAAATTTATTGAGCTTTTTTCCATTGACGCCAAAAACTTGAGAAGTCAATCGCATGGTTCGCCTGACTCTAATAACAAGCAAAAGTTAGTCTACATAGGCTGTATATGGGTTGAATAGAAGTTTAGGAAAAAATAGTTTGTTACTTTCATCTCGTTTGAAATCTGTTTTAGGACTTCATCACCCTGTAAGATGTTGCACTCAAGGCACTCCGATAAGTAACAGGTTCTTCCAGAGCCTTGTTTTCCGAATCGTTCAATATGAAGAGCTAGAAAAGGACCGTATGCTACTAATTATTTCAAAATCATAAAAACATTTCCATTATGTGAATCTTCAAGATTTACATTTTTTTCTCCTGACTTTTGTACTGAAAACTGAACGAATCAAGTGGAACTTATCCCTCAATCTGCAAAATACTAATATTAGGAGAATAATATGTATGTTTCGAATATGGTTGAAAGCGATCGAGCAGATCCTGATATATGTGATTTTACGTAAAAGTGAGCGGTGTCACGCCCATATTCCAGCTTTTGCCCTCTGATAACATCTCTGTGGTAAGATTGAATGTCTCTGGCCTATTTAGTTATTGATTTATTGCGCTTTTAGTAGTTTTTAACCATACCGTTATACGGGGAGTAGGTGGGAATATGATCCGAATTTGCGAATTTAGTTGCGGGTCTTTATACGTTTTTGGTTAATGGCATTTTATGGTCGTTGGCCTTAACTTTTTGCCAGGAAACATTTTTACCAAGTTTCATCAAGATATTTACAAGTTACAAAGCATACGAACTTTTGCGCCTGTGACAAGAATACCCCTAAACGGGGTATATTCAGTACGATACGAAGTTTGTACCACCTTAAAGAAAACGTTAAAAACCCAATAAATATATGTATATATTGTATAAATGATCAGCATGACGAGCTGAGTATATTATGCAATGCCCATCTGCCTGTCCGTCCTGTGTATATGCGATCTAGTCACATAGTTTTTAGATATCAATCTGAAATTTTGTTATTGTCCTTTTCTTCCCAAAAAGCTGTTCTTTTCCAGAACCGACCACTAGTATATATAGTTGCCATACAAACTGAACGATCGCAAAGAAGTGATTGTGTGCAAATACTTTTCATTTGATGAGATATCTTTAAGAGATTTAGCACGGCTTTTTGTCCAAGGAAATTGTGGAATATCCGAAGAAATTGCTTAGATCGGATCACTATAATTGATAGCTGGCGTACAAACTGAACGAGCAAAATCAAATACATACATGAATGAAAACCTCTATATTCGTGAAGGCCATTAAATATTATAATAGCTTTTATGCAACCGAAGTAACGTTTTTTCTTGTTTTATTATTGTTTTTTTAACCTAGAATAGAGAAGTTTTCCTACAGTTCAGATACATCATGGCACTTGTGTAAATATCTGATAAAGTATGTACATATGTAAATGTGTGCGTAAGTTAATAAAATTAATTAATACGGCACACCCAATTAACTAAAGCAAAATAATAATTATACTAAATAAAAAAAGAAATCGAATGCGGGTTTTGTGCAAGGATGCAACATTGAAACTATTTGCAATGCAGAAAATAATTATGAAAAATTAAAAAAAAAATGATTTTAATTAACAATGAACTCAATCATAGAATAATTTTGCTCATACATATGAATTAAAATTAATCTATACATAATTACTATACATACTTGTACATACCTAAATTTCAATGTGCATACAAAGGTACTTATGTATATGTACTTATGTACTTATGTATATGTATGTAATTTGAAGTAGTGGATCGTAATAAATGAAACATTCAATTTCGAATTTTTGGATCACACGTTATTTTGCATTTTAGGTGACGATATACGAGGGCTGCTATATATATTTCTGGCCTAATAATGAAAATAGGAATATTTATCAACGAAAATGGTTTTTGTTTTTTTTTGTTTTTTTTTGTTTTTTTTTTCGTTGGGTTTGGCTCGTCTTGGAAGACCCACACGTCGATTGCTGTTTCGTTTCGGGCTCATACGCATAGATCCATGATTCGTCACCTGTGACGATGTTATAAGCGTCTTTTGAAGCAACGCGATCATATTTTTTCAGCATTTCTTTACACCCATCCACACGAGCCTTTTTTTGAGCGATTGCCAAATTGTGCGGGATCCAACGAGAACAAACCTTTTTTACGGCCAGGTGTTCATGCAATATCGAATGTATGCTGGTGGAAGAAATGCATAGGCATGCCTCTATCTGAAGGTACATATCTTACATGACGGTCTTGCTTATCAGTTCACGTACGGCATCGATGAATTCATCTTTGAGTGAGCGTCGGCCACGATTGAATTCGTTGTACCAGTTTTTCACAGTGCTATAGGATGGTGCTTCATAGCCATACAAAGATTTTAGTTCATCGATGCACTCTTGTCGTGATAATCGACGTCGAAAGTTGTGAAAAATGATCGCACGAAAATGTTCACGAGTTATGTACTTACATATATGTATGTAATTTGAAGTAGTGGATCATAATCAATGAAATACTCAATTTCGAATTTTTGGATCATAAGTTATTTTGCAGTTAAGTGACGATATATTCTCCTAAAGCCGTGATCAACACAATCGAGAAACTGTACTATTCAAAATTTTCAACATCAAAAAACGATTGATAAATGATTTTTGACTAAACAAATATTGAGGTTCCATCTAACAATCTAAAAACAGGGATCGTAAGCGTACAATTTCGAGAGTAGATGATATCACAGAGTATGCCACACAATACAGCAAACCTTATCTTTTAACCTTCATAAAGGGTGATTCATTTCGATGTTTCCTACTTTTTTAAAGAAAAAAGCGCAGAAAAATTCAAATGTTATGGGGAATATTTGTTATAATTCGAAAAAAACACTTTTTGGCATTTATCTATTTTAAATATTGACCACGACCAGATCTCAGATGCTCTATCCATTGAGTCCAACTTTCAATGACTCGACCGATCATTCTAACTGGTAATTGGCGAATGACATGCGTGATATTTTGCTTCAAGGAGAGAATCGAAGCGGGGTTGTCCGCATAGACTTTACATTTTACATATCTCCACAGGAACGCTATCACACGATCTTGATGGCCAATCGACCGGCCCAAAACATGAAGTTATCTGCTCACCGAAATGTATTCTCAATACATCCATTAATTGATGTGAAACCAAAAGTCGCGCGATCACGAACTTCAATTTCAGGCATCAAATAGTACCTGCGATAACGGTCGCCATTGGCGGTTACGTTTTCATCGGCATCATTTTTGAAGAAATATGGACCGACGATTCTACCGGTCCACAAACCATACCAAACCGTTCTTTTTTCTGCTTGAAATGATAGATTTTGAATCTGATTAGGTCACTCTTCGTCCCAACGTGACAATTTGGCTTGTTTACGTACCCATTGAGCCAGCAATAGACCTCATCGCTGAGCAAAATTTGGCTCGAAGTATTAGATCTCCATGGAACTTTCAAAAGCAAATAGAGCGAGGCGATGTCGCTTGGAAATGTCGAGCGGTTTCAGTTCTTGCACAAGCTGTATTTTCTACGCTTTAAATTTAAGATCTCGACGTAAAATGCGCCAAGTCGTACCATACACCAGTCCGAGTTGAAGCGAACGACGACGAATCGACTCTCCACTATCTTTGTGTACACTCTCAGCTACGGCTGATATAATTCTTCATTGCGTGCTGGATGTGGTCTATTTGGTCGAATGTTATCCAATAATGAGTGATGGTGCTGCGAATATTACTCTCAGTAGACCGATTATTTAACCATAAGTTGAGCACAGCGCGCGAAACACTTTCTTTACAGAACGTAAATTTTCGTAATAAAGTTGAACGATTTGTGAACGTTGTACAGGTGTAAGTCTTTCCATGATGAATTGCCAAAAATAACATGATAGTTTGATACGACTCAGGCGTCATCTTTCAAAAAAAGGCTGTTGAAAAAAACACCTCTACTTGAACCACCCGTTATTTAAGATGAAACAAATACATGGTGAACAATTACCAATTTTCTGCCAAAAATAGAACTTCCATTTCTTTTTTTTCTTTCGCGCTATACATTTTTTCAGAGGGACTTCCAGAAATGACGTCATAATGGCCGAGTTTTGAAATTTGACAAAAACTTTGTAAAGCATATATCAATAGAATAATGACACGTTTGAAAAATATATTTCACTTATACTATTATTTTGACCACGACTGTACATGCATAATCTGCTTCTGCTTCTGTTCTCTCTTTTTGTCGTTTAAGATTCGAGTTTCTCTATAAGTATGTATGTATATGCGTCAATGTATAAAGTTATACTGTTGAAAAAAAATACTCCAAACCGACTAACGTGAACGATAAAAAATTAGAAGAAAAACTTTCATAAACGATAATGTGTGATATTTGCACATATTTATTATTTAGACGGTTGAGTTGTTTTGAGACTGCGCATTAGGTATCAGGTCTTGTAAATCAGAAACTCTACCTACTCTATGTACATAAGTGTGACAAATTTGGGATCGGTTACTTGTAGGATTGTACAATGGTCCGCTCGTGGTTTTATGAAATATAAAATCATGACGCAATTTTTGTCGTCAGTGCAGAGTCGTCTTTTCACTCTGTACATATGTACGTATAGTATATGGTACTATGTGAATGCTTAGCAGCTTTATTAAAAATATAATCATCTAAAGCTTTGCATTCCCGGAATCTCAACTGTCTCAGAATTTAGATTAGCCTTCCGGCATACTTTGCCGTCGGAAACGGGGAAATTCCAAAATAATCTTGTTTCTGAGAGGAAGTAAGGCTGTGCTAATAATTTTAAAGCTGCAGAAAAACGATTTCTGCAGGAAGGTCAGTTATAAGCCGACTAGCTACAGTAAATACTGCTAAATAAGTACTTCGTACGAAGCAAGGCATCAAGAGAATTTTTACAACGTCTTTAGGTGCTGTTTAAGAGTAGGGGAGATAGAGAGCAACAGAATGAGAGGGAAGAGAAGAAAGTGAGAGATAAAGAATATAATGTAATTGGTGATGATAATACAACCGATTTAAGTTTATGTTGAGCTGCAATCGTCACTAGTCCAAAAAACATATTTTTGAGAAAAACGCATTTGAAGTTTTGCAGCTGTTGCTAGCCATCTGCTGTCGAACGTTGCAGAGCGCCTAAGAACCCGCTGTTAATTATGGAATAACTCGAAAAGTATTTGTCAGATTGACTTGAAATTTTCAAAGAATATTCGTTAGATATCAACCTTCACGTTTTTTGTTAAATCCATTTATCCTCTTAGTTTTTATCATAAAACCTACAGAAATTGTCACAATGCTTTGAAAATTGAACCAAATTTTTTTGCAGATATCATCGCACCCACAAATTATTATCAAATTCATGTCGCATAGCATAAAAATCAAAAACCACAATAACAACGTAGAATGTCGAACAACCTCTGTCGTACGATTATGTACGACGTGGCAACCCAAGAATTTTCATGTGTCGTACGAAAACGTATGCGATGTCAGCGAACTTGTTAAAAAACTAATTTGAAATTCTGATTACCCACAATAACGCACTACTAAACAGAATTTATTCAAATTGGATTACGACGATAGTCAGTACCAGAGAACGCTTGACCACAAATCGGAAAGTATATCGATTATTGGCATTGGATGTTGACATAAAACAAAAAAACTTGTTTTCAATTTTCATTGCGTACTAATATGAGTTCGTAATATTCTTCAAAATTTATGTCGTCCCTCTCAAAGAAATTCTTCTTGGCCCTAATATACTTGGGCCAACATTTTTTCTAAACCTCGAAACAGTTATTATAGTGAATTTCCGGACTAGCCTTCAATGTGCCTAGCGATTCACCTTTAATGTCTTCAATTGACTCAAAACGGTTTCCCCGGAACGATTGTTTGAGTTTGCTGAACAGCCAGAAGTCACACGGAGCAAAATCAGGTGAATACGGGGCCTACGGAACGATATTGTTTGAAAATTTGGCGAAAACTCATATGGAATCACTGCATTATGTGACGGTGCATTTTCGTGGTGCAAAAACAACGGGCCCATAATTTCGGCCTCTTTTTACGAATAGCTTCGACGCATAACACTCAAATAGTATTCCTTGTTGTCAGTTTGGCCGGTCGGAACCGATTCGAAATGACCTCACCTCGATAATCGTAGGAAATTGTCAACATTTTGACTTGCTTTGATGTGTTTTTTCGGTTTTGGCCTTTGCCATGTAATTGAGTCGATTGATCGTCTGTTTTCTGGTCGTAATCATAGATCCAAGACTCATCGCCAGTAATAATACGTTTTATGAGATCTTGATAGTCAGAAAGCATTGTTTCACAGAAGTTGACGTGACGCTGTTTTTCGGAAAAATGTACTGGTTTTGGAACCAATCGTATTTTTAAATTTATTAGACTCCTTTTCTAATATTCTATACGTATCGGCACCAGAAATATGATTACGCACACAAACTTTAAAGAAACTTCTTTGTTGAATAATTTCACTCGATGTAAAAATCGCCGAATACACTTACTGTACTTCAGAAAGACAAGCGTATACTAAAGATTAATGATTATTTCGAAGTGACATTTGGCAGAGATGTTGCTGACAGTAATAACCACCGAGAAAAAAAAAATATTACAACGAAAGGGGTTTCGCGCGAAATTTAAATTAAAAAGTCTTACTATTTTTTGCCTACAGTTAGACAGCTAAAACTTGGGTGCTGAAGATGGAGTGTGAAGAGTATGACGACAAATTTAGAAAATTTCGAGAATTTAAAACGTATTTCACCTAAATTTTAGCATGACTTTTAAGTTCTGTAACGGCAGTAGCCAATAAATTTGAAAACCGCTTAGGTTGACGTCTAAATTTGAGAACGCCTGTGAGACCCCTTATTAGCATCTACTAAGCTTAAGAAAGCTTTAAATTAAGGAAATCAATTTCGCTAATTTTTTTTTCGTTGAATCTTGTTGTGTCCCTTATCTTCAAAAATATGTATCTCTGTGGTCAATCCAGTCCATCAAAAAGTTTTGCATATTTTCTTTACACTTCTGTTTTCATTACGAAGGAAAGAAAATACAACCAAAACATAAAGACAAATTAATCAGTAGTGAGCTTTTTGTCAACCGCGATTTGTCGCGCCGCAAGTATTTTTTGTCTTGCTTAGAATATGGTTTTGGGAGTGACGCGGCGACAGCGACCTCAGCAGCTGAGTTTATTGGCACGTCACGTGTATTTTGGCGGTGCTTTCATACAAACATATACAATGTATATATATATTTATATACTCTATTTACTTAGATATTTTTATACATTTATACATACATATGTATATGCTCACTGTGGGTTCACTGTGTTCCACATACACAAATGATGTGTGTGAGTATGCGCTTTTGTTTAGAATTGTTTTTATACTCGATTATTTACAAACTCACCACGTGCGTCAAATTCAATAAATTGTGTTACACATAAGCGCTCGCTGCATCAGCTAACGACTGTACATACATACACACACGTGCAGGAATGCGGCAGTGACTGGGTTGTGTGTTCGATTAGAAATTAGAGGCGCGAAAAAGCTTTGCTCGCTGGTGGGGGGATTGACGGCAAATAAAATGTGTAAATTTTATAGAGTTGAACGTTTTTTTGTACACACTTGCACACTTGTATATACATATGTATGTATGTATATGCATTGATACATATGTGTTTCCGCGTAAAAACCCATATATGCATGTGGTGTGTGTGTTCATCATAAATACATTTTTTCTAATCGCAATCTCTACTCAAAAAGCGGTTGGCCCCAACGCAAAAACAAAACAGCGCCGGTAAGCCAACATAATCAAATACTCTCACATATACACTGACAAAATGCATGTGTGTGTTGGCGCACTTCTGTTCATTCATTCATTCTAAATTCATAGCGTCGGAATTTGAATATTTCTAAACCTATTTTTTCGTATCAACAATTTCGCTGTCGGCTTTTTGTATTACCTTAGCACTTTTTGCGAATCTGCGCAAATATTCGCGACAGTTTGTGTTTGCATTTATTTGTTGATTCTCTTTGCTGTGTGTTTTTATGGCAGGTTTAGCTTTTTGATCTTCTTTTGACTTAGTTTTGTTTAGAAATATGTCAGCTGGTAATAGTTCATGTGCCTTTTTTTTGCTTTTGATTCTCGGAGTTTCATGCATATGCATGTTTGTGTGTATTTTTTTTAACGCTTAGCGTAACACTGACCTTGACCAATGATTTTAGAAATGGTAAAAGGAAGAATAATTTAGTTATGGACTGGTTTACATATACATACATACATGTATCAATGTATATTTTGATTTTTTATGAAGCTGCAAACTTAATATGACCTAAAAGAATACAGTTATGGAAGTAATCCAGTAAAATGACTTAATAAATTATTTGAATACCACACATCAACACTTCTGCTTTGGAAAACAAGAAAAAAATTAACTGAATTGGACGGTCAGTTTGTATGACAGCACTTATGTATATATATGTAAGTACTTTCGATGTCAGCCAGAAATGGGCCTCATCGCTGAAGATGATTTTTCGATGAAAATCCGGATCATTTTCAAGTCGTTGCTCAGCACAATTCACGAATATACGACGATTCTGGTTGTCAAGCGGCTTCAGTTCTTGCGTCAATTTGATATTGTAAGAATCTAGGCCAAGATCTTTTCGCTAAATTCGCCACAACGACGAATGCCCAACGCTTGTGAACGACGTGTGAGGGACTGATTTGGATCTTCCTCAATTGATGCGCCAGCGGCAGCAATATTCCCTTTCGAGAGACTTCTTGTCTTTCTCTCACTGGCACGGGAACATTTTACTGTTTCTGTGGATTTTAAAATTTTTGACTAGACGCTCAATTGTTGATCTGACAGGACGATTATGACGACCATGAATTGGACTTTGGGCTCTTAAAGTTGAGGCCACTGACTCCAAATTTCGGTAGTAATTTTAATCATATCAACTTGTTGTTGGATCGTATATCTTCGTTTGCTGTCATTATCGATCTAGTTTTGTAGCGTTCCAATTGAAAAACCGTTACAAAAGTTTTTCATACAAGCACTTGATTCCGATCGTTCAGTTT
This sequence comes from Bactrocera dorsalis, assembly GCF_023373825.1. Taxonomy (NCBI): domain Eukaryota; kingdom Metazoa; phylum Arthropoda; class Insecta; order Diptera; family Tephritidae; genus Bactrocera; species Bactrocera dorsalis. The sequence goes on from NC_064304.1 coordinate 85,462,710, forward strand.
GCATGACAGTTATATGTAATAGTAGTCCGATAGTTGCGCTTCAGTCAAATGAGCAACTTTTCTGGAAAAAAAGTACGTATGCAAAATATCAGATCGTTATCTCATAAACTGAGAAATTAACAGATATATGGCAAATCGACTCAATTCGTCATGCTGATTTTATAGGGTCTCGGACGTTTATTTCTGGGTGTTGCAAACTTCGTGGACTCTCGGGCCCAGTTGATGAAGTCAAAACACTATTACCACGATATTTTGTATGAAATTTTCGAACTGCGGACGCCAAGTTTTCATTTGGTAGATTGCTTCAAGTCTCAGTTTCGGCGATTATGGTTTCAATGTCGCAAAGTATCTCTTGAAGACTGAGGACAACACAAAGACGCCAGAGCCCAGCCTTTAGGTATACATACGGCGAATTTGGAAGCAAATTTGCTATATCTTTTATTGATTGCAGACGCAATGCGTTGTCTTAATTGAGAACTCGCTCTCAACTTGTTTGTACAGGAACTTTTTTTAGGTCATCCAAATGGTTTTGAGATTTCTTTGATTTTTTCAACCGTATTTTGAAAGTGGAGGTAATCTGTTAATTTGGATTTCTTAAAACAGTCTAAAACGATGGTATGGTTTTTTGGTTCTGCAAGATATTCAGGCAAAGGGATTGTGTGATGTTGACCTGGAATGAATGTTTATTTTTGAATCATCTTGAAGTTAGATTTTGGATGTTACTAAAAAGTTTCTGAGTGGTAAAAGAATTCCGTAATTACAGTTTTTGCAAAACTAATTGAAACTCGTGAATTAAAGTCGTGGGCTCCAAATAAACTGTAGATTAATAAAGCCCAAATCGTTAAATTAACAAAAAAAAAAACAGTATAATACTAATAAAAAAAAAACCGTAATGGAAGGCCGTCTTATCGAGTACCGCCCAATAGGTGGTGGGCTTGACTACCATCACAACTCGCCGCTGATTGGCGAAATACCACCAGCTGGTGGGGACTACACACATGCCGTCCATCGCTCCATCGATCAATTACGCAACAGTTTGAACGAGCGCGTCGCGCTCGGACCGTTAAGCGTGTTTTCGAACTCTTCCGCCGATTTGCGCTCTTCAGTATTGTCTTACAGCCAGCAGCAGCAGCAGCAACAACAACAGCAGCAGCATCATCAACAAGCCTCGCAGCCACAACATGGACAGCCGCACGCCACGCAGCAGCAGCAGCAACAGCAACTACCGAGCCAGTATGCACAGCTGACGGCCGCTAATGCCAGCAACGCCAGCGGTAGCGATTTGCTTGCGCAACAGCAGCAGAAAGTTAGTACCACTACGGGCGTTGCCCCATCAGCCGGTGTGGCAGTCGCCAGCGGCAACAACAACACCAATAATGCCGTTGGTAGCGGCGGTTCGCACGCTGTTAAGCTCACGGTCGACACGAATGCGATCGTCAGCTCGACCGTACCGAATGGGGCAACAGGCAGCAGTAGTGGAGGCGGCACCGTTTCTGCAGGATCCGGAAATGGCAGCAATGTCAGCAGTGGGGGTGGTGGCGGCGGTCGCGGTCGCAAGGCGCGTATTTATCCGAATCCTAATCAACACATTATTGTGACCAGCAACAGTGTGGACCATCACCACGCTGCCGCGGGTCGTCATCATCATATTGCCAGCGATGGTGTTGGGGGTGGCAGTGTTGGGTCGACAACCAGCTCACCACGACATATGGATGTCAAAGATGCGAAGGTACTTAAGATTGCCATTATCGCTGTTCTTCTTAATCTTAATCTTAACATATTTCAGATGAATAGTTGAAATTTATAAAAATATTATGTCCAGTTTCTGTACAGCCCAGTGCTGCCAAATATAAGGAATTTGAATGTAATTACAGAATCAAAATTTTTAAAAAATCTATTCGTCGTTCAATGAAACTTCGACAAATTTTGAAATATAAAAATATATAAATATACCATATTTTTGTCCAGATATGCCTAAATAAACTAAAGCAGAATCCTTTGGAAATGATAAAAAAATATTAAAAAAAACTCTTAATACAATGAAACCCATCAGACACGATAGATAAAATAATAATCATTAAGGGAAAAATAATTTACTGGCCACCTGAGGTCAATAAAAGGAAAAGGAGGGGCGTAGCTGAATTTAAAATGGTTGAGAATGGCTCATCTCGGTTTCCGGCAAAGCTACGAGCCCAACAAAAAAAAACTATACTTTTTGTGTAAAAACATTTTTCTCATTATCCAAAATTGGTGTGAAAAATTCGCATAACCCAGTTTTTGGGTTTTTTACTTTTATCTTATACAAAACCTTTTTTTCAACCAAAATTACTGTAAACTTACCTTCTTATATCCCAAACTGTTGCTTTTTTATTTAAAATATTTACTTTTTTCTAATTATTTTGACCTAATATCGGAAAAAGACCCTAACTTTCAACCAAACAATCTCAAGTCGCGGTTTTCTCCACGGCCGATATTCAAAAATATTACCATGTTCTCTTAAAATTAAAGCACCTTAGGTGTCACTTCCAGTATAACCTAGCAGTACTACCGAAATGGTGGACACAAGATATTTCGAGGATACATTAAAATTTATTATGTCTATAATAATGAGTGCGACTGGATTCCAAATTATTTTCTGTACTGCCGTTGACACCGCTTATGCTGTTACAGCCGAGTTAGCAAGAACGCGAAAGTCCTTCTCCACCTGGTTTTTCCAACGGAGTGGAAATTTCCTCTTCGTCTGCTTTCCCCTGCGGGTACTGCGTCGAATACTTTCAGAGCTCGAGCGTTTTCGACAGTTTTGAAGCCAATATCAATATAATCGGTGTACGACAGAAGATGGTACCTGCTCGATTAAGCTCTTCAGCTTGTTAGTCGATCGTAAAGTTGCGAGGTAGGCACTATGTTTTCTATCCGCTGTACACGGCAGTCCTCATCGTACCAGCTGTTCTTTTGCATTTTCCGCAAACCAATGTATTCGTTCGCAGCTGTACTTAACGAGCTTGAAATGTCGTAACACAGTTCCCTTATTGCAAGTTTCTGATGAGTGCTCTCAGAAAGCAGGAGTGCAAGTCGAGTAAAAACCCGTTTCACTGTCGATTGTGATAGTAGCTTCTCGCTTGCTATGCAGCAGAGAGGGGGGCGTGTATCTTCGCAACGACAAAAGATTGGTTCGAGTCAATATTAGGACCTCGGAGCGTACGCTCTTCTAAAACACTGGAGACGTGTCTTTCGTCTATCACAACATGATCGGTGTGGTTGGTACTAGGTTAGACGTTCATCTACCGGGGTGAATACCGGTACTAAGCGACGAAGTCTCTCTCCCGCCTCGAATCCCTCACCGAATTTGCCCCTCCCCCCTTTATATGACTACTATAATAAATGCCACAAAACGTACTCGTCTCAGTCATTGTCCCGTCCATCGCACTTCTTGGACAGCGATGATGTCAGCCTTTATTCTAACGAGGATATCAACCATCTGAACAGCGGCACAATTAAGGGACCGGACTTTCCAGGTTCATGCCCTCAAATCATAATCCTTAATACGTTTGTCATGGTCGTCATCAAAAGGGGAGTTTCTCTTCCGAGACTGTTGATTATTTTTCATTGATAGTGTTTTTTATGTATTATTATGTGCTGGTCCCAAACCCAGCTCACAACCCTGAGTAGAGATGGTTTGCTTTATCACTTCAGCTCGCCTTCAAACGGATGTTCTTTGGCTATCCAGAGAATACTTGGTCTAAGGCCGGAAGTCGTGAGCTGCTTGAGCCATATATAAAAAAATGGTTTCTGACCACTCCAAAGCGAATGACAATCATAGAACTTTCCTCACTTTGGTGAAGTTCTATACATGACTCCACCCTCCATTCAAAATTAGCTGATAAAAAATGTATGAATTAAATAATTATTATATATATAGCAATTATATCTAATGTATGTTATAAAAAATATTTAAATTTCTCTCACAATTCGCAACTAAATTGTTTTCTTTCAATATTCTGTTCTTAGATTTTCAGCTCGAAAGCGGACTTGCAGCTACACACACAAATTCACATGCGCGAGGCCAAACCGTACAAGTGTACGCAGTGTTCTAAGGCGTTCGCAAACTCTTCCTACCTGTCGCAACACACACGCATCCACCTGGGTATAAAGCCGTACCGCTGCGAGATTTGTCAGCGCAAATTCACCCAACTGTCCCATCTGCAGCAACACATCCGCACCCACACCGGCGACAAGCCATACAAGTGTCGACACCCCGGCTGCCAGAAAGCTTTCTCACAACTTTCCAATCTGCAGTCGCACTCGCGTTGCCACCAAACGGACAAACCCTTCAAATGTAATTCCTGCTACAAGTGTTTCTCGGATGAGCCCTCACTGCTCGATCATATACCCAAGCACAAGGAGTCTAAGCACCTGAAGACACACATTTGCCAGTATTGCGGCAAATCGTACACACAAGAGACATATCTAACCAAGCATATGCAGAAGCACGCCGAGCGCACGGACAAGCGACCACCGATTGCCGCTTTGACCGCGAGTGGTAATGTCACCGGCGCTGGCGCATCCTTAGGCGGCAGTGGCAACGGCGCGCCTGGTAGCAATGTGAATGGGGGCAATATGGTAGGCGGTGCTGCGGGCGGCACTAGTGGTGGTGGTATTGGTGGTGCGGGTGTGAGTAATTTGCCAAATTCGAATACGCACAATCGCCAGACGCTTGGCTTGCCGCCAGTGTCGATAGCACCCACCGAGCATTCATATTGGCCTAAGGTCAGTCCAGACTCCGCCGCTAATATGACAGATGTCATGCACCAACAGCAACAGCAACAACACCAACAACAGCAGCAGCATCACCATCATCAACAACAGCAGCAACTCGGCGGCCAGCAACACCATCATCAGCAGCAACAACAGCAGACGCAACAACAGCCGCCGCAACAGCAACAGCACATGGACTTTTCGAATGTAAATTCAGGTGGCGGAAGTAGCGCTGGTGGCGGAGGCGGAGCCAGTGGCTCTGGTGGGCCGCCAAACGGACATGGCGAGCTGCAAACGCATCATCGAATGAGCGACAACGGTCGGGACGAAATTGGTGAGTCAATTGTTATCAAACTGAAATTCATTATGTCATTATGGTAATGTAGATACTACCCTGACTCGTCTTTTACGTATACTCATAAATGAAGAAATCAGTATTTTGTGTCTTATCAATAGTCTGAGCGTTCCAACAGCACATTTTGTATTTCAAATTGGTGAGATCTAGAGGTCTTGCAACCAGTTATATGTAAACCTTGTCGCTCATCGAATGACTTTACGGTCGTATTCCAGGAGCGTTTTGTGTCCGTTGAAACTAATGTGAAATGTTCATAATTCTTACTTATGTGGCTGCAAAGTGTTTCATTGACGTCACTACTGAAAACATTTTCGTTCGTAGCAATCCAAAGTCTGTTCTTCATATTGTCAAGATATTTTTTGTAACGAGTTTGGCATTAGTGAATGAAAGGAAGCTTCCAAATCTCTCTTCCATACACATGCCGGTCGTAGGAATATGCTCAGTTTCAAAATCCAGTTTTCTTTCTCAAAGAAAGTTTGACTATAGAGCATCAAAATGGAAGCACGTTAGGCTCTGATAATCTTATACCAGAACCCCAACTGTCAGCCCAGTTCATTTGATATATCTATCCCCTCCGCCTTGAAAACGGCAAGGCGGATTTCTTTTAATTAATGTCACGACAGTTTATATTTATTACTATATTTGGGTACAAAGGCTGCGGCTCAGAAAGCCACACCCCCTGCATTAGGATATATGGCAAATTTCCATTAATAAAGTATTAGAGGTGGCAAGAAGATCAAAAATCGCTACAGCCGTCTAAATACGGTCACACCTACATATATTTGATTTTACTAAATTATATAATTATTATAAATAAGTTATTATATTATTAAATGTTTAACCAATTTCTTTTCAGTGTCTACACCATCCACTGTTGGGCCGTACGATGCGGCGAGTATCACGAAGACCACCAGTAATTCCGCGTTCACCCCGATCAATTCAATGCCGCCACACTTGAATACACTTAGCCACCATCCCATGGCGCAGCGTCCGTACCTCTACGATGCTATCAGCTTCCAGAATAAAAATGTCAATCAAAATAATTCCAATTCATTTCCAAACCAACTGATTTCGCTTCACCAAATTAGAAACTATGCGCACCAACCGGCCGGTCTGATGGCGGGCGAACATTTACTCGGCGTTAGTGTGGGACCGGGTAAAGATAAAGGATAGCTATATTTTTAAGTGCGAAAGCACGAACGATTTGGGGCCGATTACTTAGATGTACTTGATGAATATGTGAACTAAGAGCTGCTTTATTTGGTACGAGCATTTTTGTGATGAATTGAATAATGATTATTTTTAAACTAAAATTCAAATCCTATAATTAAGAAAACCGTAATGCAAAAGTAAAAAAGCGTTAGAAAAGGTTGTGGAAGAAAAAGGAGTATATACATGTGGATCAAAAAAGTTATGCGGTTAAACGGACGTACAAAAACTGACCAGAGACAGAAAAAATTTCTTTTTATATTAATTCTTGGAAAAATTATTAATTTAGTTTCTGCGGTTAACATTATTTTTTAAATTAATATAAGTATTTGCATATTTAGTTTATTCCCACGATAAAGTAGGAATTTAAACTTCAATTTCCGTCCATAATAGTTTTTGAAAGTACATAATCGCATACAGCGCGCCGGAACTATCTTGGCGATACCAAGAAGAAACTGTTTGAAACTGTCACTTATTAATATTTATGCTACTTAGGATTTGACTATATATTTTTATAACACTAAAGATCTATTGTGGAATAGTTACCTGGAGACGCTTCTGAGAATCGATAAATTAACTATAAATCTGGAGCAGCTTAATAAAGTTTGGAGAGCACAAAAATTCGCTCCTCTCTCTCTATTGTATAAGAGTATTGTGTTTGAGATACATGAAACGAAGTTAATGAAAGAGATTTTAAGATCTTAAACTTCTATCTTGATGCATAAGTTTAAGCTACGCTAAATAAATGAGAGCAGTTGATAACGGTAACGGTATATAAAGTTCTTGACTCACTTAACCCTACTTCCAGTTGATCCAATGTACTATGATCAGTGGCTTGTCGCAAAGGACGAACTGACTGTGTTAGAAATGGTGTTATGCGAAATGCACTCAACAACACAGTTATTCTTTACTAACTGTAGGGTTCTCTTCCAACCAGTTTCATTTTAACAAGGTAGTATACAATTGAATATGAAGTATTCACCAAGAGATTGTAGTTAGAAACACAGAAACTTTCGTTATTTTCCAATCGTTTGGCTAACCAACTTACGAGTTCATACGATTTAATAACACCAGTCAACAGCATTTTTTTAGCATGAGCTATACATACCATATTTTCGTTGCTTTTATACTACGAAATACATTCTTCTTCATATTTTTTGTCTGCAATACTGCCATAAAACTGTACCAGGATTTGTTCTCCTCATTGCTAAAAATATCACAATCCAAATTTTTTTTTTTTGTTTTTGAGGGCTTATATCTGTAAAGATTCCAGCTGTTATTTTCGTCCCTGAAAGCTTTGCAAAAAAAATTCTTCAAATTGCTTTTGAAAATTGTTTAATAAGACAAAATTTATTATGTGCCGTTTTGTATAATACATTCTACTTACTACGATTTGAATTGATCAACACTTTTCATATTTAAAAAAAAAAAAAATCCTCAACCAATCAAGAGTCATCCGTATTGAGCTTCAAATTTAAATTAATGTTATCGTTAAAAACTTACATTTCTTTATCCTTTTTCTCCAATAGTTTAACATTCACAAAACATAAAGTACTCGCTTGAAATGGGCTGTCATATAAGCGCATTAGGGTGGACTGGAGGGCGATTCCAACCAGCTGTAGGGTTGGAGGTATAGAGATAACATTTAAAAAAATTTTACTCACAAATTTGTTGTTCTGATTTCCAACATGCCATTTTCAGTTTTGAGTCATCTTAAACTAATAAGCATAGTGCTCAGCAAAATATTCTAATGGTTTTAAAGTTATGTACCAATTTAATCTTTTTGAGTCTAATAAATCAACTATAGAAGTAAATACTACGAAACAAGCAACTAATTAATGAATTTTATAGTATTTTTGCCGCCCTGTCACCTGTTTTAGTTTAATACTACTGCAACGGTTTTTTGGAAAGCCTGCTACGCATTTAAAGTTTTTAATCAGTTAAAATGATAATTAGAATGTTTGCATTAAACAAAAGACAATCTGATGCTTAATGGTTTCCACCCACCTAGTACCACAATTATTTAATGAAGGAATTACTTATTTGAAGCAGCGAAGTGAAGTCGGTACTGTCTGCTTCGGCATTGTCGAAGTGCTTCGGGAACCGATTTTAACTGCGCCGACATTCATTGTAACTATGAGACACGCGATCTATGTTTCTTTTTCATCTTTCGGTTCGGTAATAGCCAGTACGCGATCTATACTTCTTCTTCTTCTTAACAATATCTTTGTTAATATTTATGTTAATTAAAAGCCATCTTCGATTCGTCATATCTGCGCTCGCTTCTGTTCTCTTGTCCAAAAAATTCAAAAAATTGCACATATTTAAAAGCAACAACATGGTTATCGAGTTGAATTAGTTTAAATGGCAAACGAATGTAGAAATTTCTTTTTTTTTCTTCTGTTTTTAAAACTTAAAACATAAAATCAATTATAGTCATTTATAGCAAGCAAAAATAAAGGGTTAAGCAACATTTTTTAAAGCAAAAAAAACATTTCTCCACTTAAAAAGAAATATTACATCATTGCGCATGCGTCAGAAAGCATGTTAGCGGATTGCTGCAGCAAATGTGCTCTCCATTTGTTTTTTCCATTTGCTGGAGTGTAGCACCTAGAATCGAATACAGCTAAAGTTAATCTGTATGTATGGAGGTTAAATTACAGATTTCAATCAACATTCTTACTCGTTTACAGAATTTCACAACTGAATGCGAAATCTGCACAAGAAAAAATAAACAGTAAAACAAAGTTCCATACTAATCGCCGTTTATATGAACTTGCAAACTTTCTTCAACTCGATAGTTTGGCTTCTACATAATAAAGAATTATTGCAGCATAATTTCTGTGGATTTTTATTTATTTTTCATTACTAAAAATTTAGCATGAAAAGACTGAACAAATGAAATTTAATACAAGATTGAACAATATCAAGAAATAATTAACTTAAGTATGCCTAAATGCGCTGGCTTTTGCGGCATTCAAACCACTCAAACTTACAAGCACCTTCACCTTTCTGCTAAAGAGTAATACCGAAAACAGATTGAGCACCAGTAGATCAGCGCTCATAAGGAACGCACTGGTGTTAAACAGTTCCACTGATGCTCAAACAAAGTGCAGCAACTAACTAACTAATCCGATTGATTGATTAACTAATCAATCGACTAAACCGCTATGGTTCATTGAGAAATACACAGAGAACAGAGAGCATAAAATCAACACATTTAAAATAGTGAATTTGTGAATTTAATTTATCTAGAGTAGTGAAAGATAGCAGCAGGTGAGCAGTGAAACCGTTACATGTAATTTTAATGATTTTTATATGTGTGTAAATTGATTTAAGCGCATTTATGTAAAAATGTTAAGTAAACAAAAGGGCTAAAATACAAACAAATATACATGCAAATGTTTAACTGTAATTTATAGTTAAGTGTAACTGTAAACTAAATATTGGTAAACTGCTAAACTAACAGGAAACGAAAAAGCCGTCACAGTGAGAGAAGAGTGTGCAGTAAATATGGAATGGCGTTGCCAGCTGAACATATGGGCATACGAGCATCACTTCAACTAAATTTTAGAAATAAAAGCGTACAACAAAACATTTGCATTAAAATATGTGTAAAAAACAAAGAAGAAAGACCTGCTGACATACATACATATATGTATGTATGTATAAATTTACAGTTGATGAAAAGAGTTAAAGTTAATTAAAATAAAGCACTAAAGCATCCCTAAATACAACTAAGCAACTTTGATTGTAAATCAGCATTTTTACTATGTATTTATATGAGGAGAACAGGGTTGCATAACTGCGCCTCTAACTGTATTATAAGCATTTTAAGCTAAAACTCTCATGAGATGTATGTATGTATGTATGCATGTTTGTATTTCGAAAATGTACATTACTTAAAATTACGAGATAAAATAATCTTAATTGAATGCAAGCAAGCGCTTGCATGCACTTAACACTGCAGTAAAGTAGACACTGAGTAAGAATTATTATTATTATTTTTGTTTCTGTGAATTCTAAGCACTGCAGATTCACATATACATACATCTGTAGGTATGTATATATCTACTTGAATACTTTGGAGCAAGCGAACTATGTTAAACGTTAGTAGTTAAAATGTAATGAATTAAACTAAAGTAATCGATTTGATGCAGCACGTGCGATTGCGAAGAAATATTTTGAAAAAATATTTAAAATAATAATAGTGCATATTAAATAAAAAAATAAATTGCTTCTTAAAGCTGAAAACTATTGCAAGAAATCTAATTGGCAATAAGTGTTTGTAAGTTATTATATGTAAATGTAATTTTAACTATAATTGTACGTGTAATTATCGAAATAAAGTTAATTAAATTAATGTCCTAAATCTCAAACAAAAAATAAAGAAAATCATAACAAAGCAAACGCCTTTTTTATCAAATCTGCACCAGATAATGGTGTAATGCTGCTAATTTGCACGCATAAGATTACACTTAAGGGGGGAACATGCTTTAGAAGCTGCAAAAATCGACTTTTTTATTTTTGCTTAAATGTCTTTAAAAATTATCTACGAATATGTCCCCAAAGTAGATGAGAATTAGGACAAAGATAATTATCTTTGACATTAAATTATCTTTTATTTAAAATAAAAAAACTAAGAAAAGTCAAGTTTGAACATATTTTTAAACAACATGAAGTGAAATTAATTTGGTCAAAAACCACTTTTTTTAATTTTAAAATTTTTTTAGAAGTATACACTTGTTTTTTTTTTTTGAATTTTCTTAGTTTCACTAGAAGATAAGTTATTGACAAATATGAATCTCTTTGAATTTTTTATTTCCGATTGAAATTACGACCTGTATCCTGCCCACCGTCCGACAGACGGGCAATTGCTTTCCAAAGGCAGAATATCAAAGATTTCGTATCTAAAAAAATTGGGAATGATGTTAAAATATATAACTATAAAATGTAAAATTTTCGCTTTAATCAATTATTTCTTTTCCTCCCAAAAAATCCTCAAAAAAATCGTTTTTTGAAGCCTCTTAAGCAGGCTCCCCCCCCCTTGAACTGCTTTTTGTTGCCGAAACGTCCCGTTATGTTCCAACCTTAGTCTGGCAAAAGAGGAGCTGAGATGATTTCAGATTAAGACAACCTTATAAAGTAAATAGCAAGATCACACGGACGGTAAAAGACGGAGCTGGTGAAGTTGGCACTGGAGTAAAAATATATTTCAACCTCTCATATTAAGCAGAAGATACAAGGAATGTAATCGGAATATTTAATACATACATATATATTATAATATATTATAGCATTCCAGACTGAAGTCATTCATATACACTGCCTCAAAACAAAAGAAGATTTAAGCGGTGTATTTCGGTTTTTTTCCTCTCAATTTCAAATGTGCCCTGAAAAGCGTTGTCATAAATGAAATGAAAAGAGATGACAAATTCTTTAATGGACCAAATTGGACCAAAATTCCAATGAATGAAGTGAAAGGAAAGCCTGATAATAGCAAATAGACAAAGGTTGCTTACAAGAACTAGGTTTTGATCGATCAGTTTGTATGGCAGCTATATGCTATAGTGATTCGATCTAAACAATTTCTTCGGAGATTTCATCATTGCTTTAGGCAATAGTACATGCCAAATTTCTTAAAGATATCCGGTCAAATGTTTTCCATACAAGAAATTGATTCCGATCGTTCTGTTTTTACAGCAGCCTTATATTACGGGATCCTCTACATTTCCTTCTTTTTCCTCTTCATTATTGGTATAGACACCACTCACACGGTTATAGCCGAGTTTACAACAGCGCACCAATCGTCCTTTTTGCTGTTTGGCGCCAACTAGAAATTCCCAGTTTAGCCAGGTTCTTCTCCACCTGGTCTAACCAGCGGGGTGGAGGGCTTCCTCCTCTTCTACTTCCCTGGCGGGTACTGTGTCGAATACTTTCAGAGCTGGAACTTTTTTGTCCATTCGGACGACATGACCTAGCCAGCGTCAGTTTTTCGTCGCCGTATTTGAATAGCTCGGCCGGCAATCTATCTATCGGCTCCTGTTGCTTTGTTGTTTCTCAGACAAGTAATTGCTATTCGAACTTCTTCATGATTGGCCATTGGAACGTTTGCTCCACCATCGTCGTTTCCTTCTGCGTGTTACATACTTCGGTGTTCACCTTTTGATCCAGTGCTCCTGTTTCTCACCAAGAAACTGCTGATTTGTCAGACTGCCGATATCGGACCACTTCAGCATCTAGGATTATAAACTGAACGGTCAAAACTAAGATGTTGTATGAACTATTTTTGTTCGAAACAATACAGTACACAATAGTTGAAGAAACTTTTAGATCGGAGAATATAGCTGGCATACTAAATGAACTATCGAAATCAAGTGCGTGTATGGAAAGCTTTTTCATTTGAGAAGTAATAAGGAATATTTTGTATTTGTGAAGGGCATTATTGCTCCGATGCAACCGAAGTTTTTTATGTTTTGTTTTTGTTATTTTATAAAAATGTTCTATCTATTGGAAAATATCTCAATCAATGATATTTCCTGCCTACTTTTGCCTTTATCACCGCCGTAATTCTTGGTGGAATTAACGATATGAACTTTGGCAGTAATCCGCCGTCCCTGTTATCATAACCTCGCCTTCGAAAGGAAGTTCAGCTACCTGTTATTTTTAAATAGCCTACAGATTTTCAATGGGGCTTAAAGCGAGGCTGTTCCCAGGCCATGCCAAAAACTTTATTCCTTTTTCAGTAAAAAAATTGCGAAAAACTTCGAAAAAGTAGGCATTGTCCCGTCCTCTAATAAGTTTAATGTATATATCTCCTAAGCTACTGAAGCCACAACAATCAAATAAAAAAACCTTAAATTCGGTTTGGAAAATGATTTTTATTTATTTTTAAGTACAAAATGTGTAGAAATAATCATAAATTCAGGACCAATTTACTTTCGCTCGATATGACCACCTTTTCCTTTAACTATGGCCTTGAGACGGTCAAAAAACGAATCGCAAGCTGCCCGAAGGTGACTTGCCGGTATTTTAGCCCACTCATGGACAATGGCTTTCTTCAGCATCACGAGACTGGTGTATTTTTTACTTCGGCCCTTGCTCTCCAAAATGGCCCAGTGAGAATAATCCATTGGATTCGCATCTGGTGAATTCGAGAACCATTGTGTGGTCGTAATGAATTTCGGAACGTTGTTTTTCAGCCATTCTTGGTTCACTCGCGCTTTGTGAGACGATGCTGAGTTCATGGTTTGCGACCGAAATGTTTGTTTAACCACAGCTTCAAAGCAGCCTCCAGAATACTTTCCCGATAATATGTCGCATTTACTTTGACTTCAGGCTCGATGAAAACAATTGGAGAGCGCCTATCTGCGGTGACAGCGGCCCAAACCATTATTTGTGGCGGGTGCTGCCTCTTGGTGGCCAACCGATGACTTAGATTCTCGTATGAACAGTCGGTCAAGTAAACCCTATCGTTTTGAGAGTTTACGAATTGCTAAATTAGAAAAATTGTTTCATCAGAAAACACAATGTTTGGAATTTGACCGCTTTCGTCCAAGTGGTCGGATATTTTCAGTTCTTTAGCCATTTGATTGGCACCTCGTCGTGGATTTCGCTCAAGTAGCTTCTTCACTTTCCGAACCATCTCACGTGACGTTGCAGTCTTTTGATGACCACTTCCATGGCGTTTTGCGATGCTGCCAGTATCATTGTAACGAGTGATGGTGTGATAAACATAAACTTTATTCACACTAAGGTGTTTGAGCTCACGAACATTGCTGACTGTGATTTTCCAGCAAAATATAAAGCAATCACAATATTACTTTTGAATTCCATCGCTGATCACTCTTTTTGCGTTCACTTTTGCAAAACGCTTTTGTACAGTTGTGAACAATACTCCAAACTGTCATTCAGCAAATATATAAACAGCTGATTCCAGTGCGATAGCTGCGCGAACGGATTGAATTTGGTTACACTTCGATTGCCCTGTATAAGAACTCCTACCGACAGTGTGAGCAGATGAAATCGAAAGATAACCCTGCTCAGTGCCCAAAACTACTAAAAGCGCTATAAATCAATATTAATTACGCCAGAGACTTTAAATTGTGCCTTCGATATGATATGGGAGTCGGTGTGAAAATTTGACGATGGTCGTGGCACCGCCCACTTTTTGGTGAAATCCCATATCTCGGTACTCGACCGCCCGATTTCGACAAAACTTAGTACGTTAGTGTGTTTCCTTCTTTAAAGAGTGCAACCTTCTGACCAAAAATTGTCAAAATCCAACAAAAACTTTTCAAGGCCCTAGGTACCAAATATGTGGACACCAGTATCTATAGTTAACTTTTAACCAAAAATATTGGTCAATGTGTGAAATATACATCTGAAATTCTATGTATCAAAAATGGGCTGAATCGGGTCAATACTTCTCTGAGATCTCATATACCTGTTTAAAGGATTTTCGAACTTCCAGGTGACTTTATGCAGGATATATCGGTCAATATTTGAGTTATCTCAATGAAAATTACGGATAATATTTTACTCATAACAGTATTTCTTTATGCTTAAATTACGAAAGTATCAAATTTTCGGCTGCGCGTGAGCATAATAAATTCTTTCATTTTGCCATTAAAACTACCATGGTGTGGAGAAAAGCACATCGCTTTAAAGCTTTGGTGTTTATTTGTGTTTGCAGAGAACTAGCACTCTTGGCGAATAGCAGAGGTGAGCACCCATGAAGTTTTGTACACGGAAATATTTGCTCTGTTACTGCTTAAAAGTGCTTTCAAAATATTACGAGAGCTTTGCAACACTAACGAAATGCTTTTTGGTAAAAATAGCAGTGAATCGTAAAGCAGGTAAAGAAAGTTATACCATTTAACACTTGCAGTACCAAAGTACATTACCCTAACGATGGCGCTCTCCTTGCTCCAATTCTAAGTTCAATGTCTGGTATAGCAGATTGGGGAAATGAGTTTTGAGTTTTCATGTCTACTAAGCAGTTACATTATACTAGTTGAAAATTAATGCCGTCTAACCGAATTTGTTTCTGTTTTGAATTTCTGTACCTTCCAGGTATATTCTGTCAAAATATCCAAGACCAGCAGTAAGTATTAATTATATGGTCGTTTAAAAATACATCCTGCTCTTAAAACGAGCATTGATGGTAAAAAATATTTACTGGACGCCGTTGAAATTCAGGATGTTCTGTCATTATGGAAGCTTTTGAGAACATAAAAAATATCTCATACATTTGAGAACAGAGCAAATTTATCTCTTTTTGCTCCGTTTATCATTACTTTCTCGGAGGTAAACTTATTATTAGGACAATTTTATCTTAACTGCTTGTCTTAATACGGGGATTGATAGCTTCTTTAAACATAATAGCAAAAGGAAAATCAGGGGATTGTCCCATTTGAAAGTCTGGGTGGCTAGGGAACGTCACCTCTCTTTGACAGCAGACCTTCAGTTTTGTTCCTTTATTTTTTTGCTACAAAAGCTGAATAGTTTCAGCATTTGTTCACAGCAATCTGAGCCAACATCCATCGTCAGCGACTTCAATTGAAAGCTTCATATTGGTTAACAATAATGATTATGGGGCAAACACCAGCCCAATCAGTTAATGTTCACATGTTTCAAATATCTCCAACGGATTTTTTGCTCCTCGAATACGGTGAGTTATGACACTTCTCAAAGACAAACAAAGCAATATACATTAATACAATATACATTGTGACAAAAAAGCACCCGGAAATTGTAATGATATTTCAAAAATATGTACTTTCCTAAGTTGGTAAAACTGTGCTTAATTACTATGCCAAATATGAGCGCGATCTGTCAATCTGTTTATTTATCGCTGTTGTTAAAGTCGGCACACCTAAGTAGTGCGTTGCGATTTTTAGAATGGTAAAAATATCGAACAATGAATTTGTCTCAAATTGTGTACTTCTAAACAAATTTCGAGTGCGAAATCGTTGCGAACGTTGGAGAAGGCTTAAGGTGATTCAGTTTTGTCATAACCACAAACCTACGTGCGGTTCAAAGCCTTCAAAGACGGGCGAGAGATCGTTGAAAATATGTCTTGTTCTGGACGGCCTTCAACCTCTTAAACAAATGAAAATATAAAAAAGTGAAGGATATGGTGCTTGAAAGTCAGCCAATTGTTAGAGAGATACCAAAAAAGCTCTACATCTCCCACGACTCCGTTCAAATGATGTTTTGGGTACGAAACGCGTTCTTGAAAAAGTTAATTTTTTTTTCAAAAATTCCTATCTCACATTCATGGAGAGCATTGTAACTGCCATTGAGATATGGGTTTATGAGTTTGACATGCAAAAAATTCAACAATCATCGGAATCGAGAGGAAAAAACGAGCCGAAGCAAAAAAAAAGACACACACTCAAAACTCGCTCATTGGTTTTTTCGATATTCATAGTTTGGTACATCATGAATTTCTTCCGAAGGGACAGAGGGTCAGTAAGGAGTTCTATTTGGCCGTACTCAGGCGTTTACTGTAGAACGTCCGTCGAAGCAGCCTTAATTGTGGAAGAACAATTCATCGATCAACCACCGTATTCACCAGTTCCGTGTTATTTTTTCTTGTTCCCCAATTTGAAATTGTCGCTTCGTGGAACCCGTTTTCAGTGGAGCGAAGAGATAAAACAAAATTCGATGAAGTAGCTGAAGGCCATCCCAAAAAGTTGGTATGAAGTGGCATAAGTGAATTACATCTGGTGGGGACTATTTTGAAGACGGCAACATAAATTTTGATAAATAATTAAAAATTTTGCGTTTTATTTACAATTTCCGTTCTGTTTACTTATTTGTCACAATGTAACTCTTGATCGTTCTGATTATAAAGAAAAAGACGCTCGCTCTGGTCACCTTAACACAACATCGTTGACACATACACACACAAGCAGAGTAAAAAGTCTTTATTCAATAGGTGATTGGCTTCCCAATAAAATTGAGAAGATAACAACAATTCATACCTACAAGCGAACATATTTATGTCTATTATCATCATAATATGTGCTCGCAGTGCAAACGTTCAAGTCTGTCGGCATTTTTTGAGTCAGTGTAGATTAAATTCAGCATCGTAGATCATTGCATTTTCGGACTTAAGTGATGTGGCTGAAAAATATTGAAAATAAAACTTGTCTTCGATTGTGAATGTTCTTAAACTTGAAGTGCTGCGCGAAATTAAAATCTAACAAAAATGTTTCAATACTTTAAATATTTATTAAGCGCGCAAATTGTTCTCTGTCTAATAAATACAGGTAAGTTATATGAAATATTGAAGATACACAACTAAATACATATATTTATATAATATTGCATAACTGTGCATATACTGTAGATGAATATACGTAATACATTGTGATAAAAGAATACCCGGAAATTGTAGTATAAATATATGAGTGCGATCTTTCAACCAGTTTGTTTATAACGGCTATTAATGTCGGTAACCTTAGTGTGTTGCAATTTTTACAATTTGAAAAAATACAGAACAAACAATTTGTCTCAAATTTTGTATTTCGTGTGTGGAATTATTGCGAATAACGGACGGAGCTTACGGTAATTCAGTTTTATCAAAAATTCAAACTTAAGAGTGGTATAAAGCTTTCAAAGACTGTCGAAAATCGTTGAAGGCATGCCTCGTTCTAGACGACCTTCGACCTCTTCAACTGATGAAAATCGTCAGGCAAGCGTTAGACAGATGGCAAGATAGCTCAATCTATCTCATGAGTCCATTTGAATGATTTTGGTAAATATAATAATAAGATCCGACTTTGTTTTCATTTTTGATACCGAGGCATAAATTAATTTAAAGAATTTATAAACAGCAAGTTTCAATATACAGTGGCGATCAAAATTGAGTGCATGTTCACGACGCAGACTTTCGTCACCCATAAAATTATAATCACACAAGCAAATTCAAAAATCTTTTTTGTATTACTTTTATTATTTAATTCTTAATGAATTCTAAGCAAAAACAATGATGATAGAAATGAATTCGAAGAGACTTAAAGTAAAAACGAAAAATAACCGCATAAACTCAATTTTGCACGTTTCAAAAAGTTTTAATTATTTAAATTTAATTAATATTTCGTCCAAAGACCTTTTTTTGAAATGACTTCCTGTACGCGGTCTGGCATACTCTCTACCAAATTTTCAATTATGTCCTTAGGAATACGACTCTATTCTGCTTCAACACGCTCCCAAAGGTTGCCCATGTTTGATGGAGCTGCTTCGTACTGCCCGAGCCGTCTTTTCACGATTGACCAAAGATTTTCAATCGGATTGAGGTCGGGACTTTGTGCTGGCCACTCCATTAATTTAAAATTTTGCTTTCCAATCCATTCTTTAACAATTTTGGCAGTGTGCTTCGGATCCCCATCTTGTTGAAAAACAATTTCTGTTTCCGGATAAGCACATTTTTCAATAAAATTGGGAAGATTGGTTTGCAAAATTTGGAGGTAGTCCTCTTTCCGCATAATACCGTCTATTAAGTGCAGAGGGCCAACATGCCACCATGTGAAGCATCCCCAAACCATTATATTTCCACCACCATGTCTGACAGTTTGTTTTACGTGGTGTCTCTGGATTCGTTCTCCGGGTCTACGCCAGCAGTATTGTTTTCCGTCAGACTGAAAACGGTTAAATTTTGACTCGTCAGACCAGACAACACGTTTCCAATCGCCAACAGTCCAATTTTTGTGTGCCCTTGCAAATTTCAATCGCGCTTTAACATTTTTGTCGGATAATGCAGGTTTGTTTTTTTTTTACACTTGAAATATATCCGATGTCTCGCAGCGCTCTTCTGGCAGTCCATTCGCTAACATTCTTGTTAATAGCCAAAGATGCACCTTTTGGTGTTAGAAGCTTGTTCCTTCTCATCTCAGACATCATTAGTCGAGCATCTGACTCCTTCAATAATTTTTTACGGCCTGCGACTTGCGCTTTGGGAGTCACATTCCGTCTCTTTTGAACTGCGATTACCGGCGATTGGCTTATACCAAGCCTCTTGGAAATTGCACGTGAAGTACAACCATTCTCGGTCAAGTTTACAACATTATTTTCAATTGCTTCAGATATTTTTTTTCATTTTTATGCTCGCAAATTTTTAAAAAATTATTTATAATTACAGTAGATTCCCGATTATCCGGATCAAATAAAACCAGGGGTGTTCCGTGTAATCGAAAATCCGGATAATCGATTTCAAAGCAAATCAAACAATATTTAAATTACATATAATAAAGTTTTATTATGTAATAAGTTTTACAAGTGTAGTTTAGATAATATGTACGATATATAAAAACCGAGCTATACATAATGTATTCATAATGCCTATGTAATTTAAAATTTTGGTTGGAAATAACTTGTTATTGGTCTTTGACGTAAAGAATCACATCGTTTCATTCCGGCCAAGTCTCTGATGCGTTTTAGTTGTAACGACTGTATGGGATCCGATTGACAATTAATTCAACAAGTAAGGAAGGGCTAAGTTCGGGAGTCACCAAACATTTTATACTCTCGCATGATAAAGTGATAATCGAGATTTCATTATCCGTCATTTACATATTTTTTTATTTTGCTGTAAAATTAATTACAAATAAATTCTGGGAGATTTACCGATATTTTCGGTGAAAAATTAGGTTAGGTTAGGTTAGGCACTGAGTTCTTCGTGTTCGATATCAGGGACCTTGAAAAGTTATAGTCCGATCACGACAATTTTTCCACAAGGGATACCTCAGCTCAAATACCGTATTTGTGTACAGTTTTATTATATTGGAAGAAGGCGTGGTTGTGAACCGATTTCACCCATATTTCGTACATGTCATCAGGGTGTTAAGGAAATATTATATACCGAATTTCATTGAAATCGGTCGAGGAGTTGCTGAGATATGCTTTTTGGTCCATAAGTGGGCGACGCCACGCCCATTTTCAATTTTTAAAAAAAGTCTGGGTGCAGTTTCCTTCTGTCATTTCTTCCGTAAAATTTTGTGTTTCTGACGTTTTTTGTTAGTCGGTTGACGCACTTTTAGTGATTTTCAACATAACCTTTGTATGGGAGGTGGGCGTGGTCATTATCCGATTTCTTCCATTTTTGAACTGTATATGGAAATGTCTGAAGGAAACGATTATGTAGAATTTGGTTGACATAGCTATAGCAGTTTCCGAGATATGTACAAAAAACTTAATAGGGGGCGGGGCCACGCCCACTTTTCCAAAAAAATTACTTCCAAATATGCCCCTCCCTAATGTGATCCTTTGTGCCAAATTTCACTTTAATATTTTTATTTATGGCTTAGTTATGACATTTTATAGGTTTTCGGTTTCCGCCATTTTGTGGGCGTGGCAGTGGACCGATTTTGCCCATCTTCGAACTTAACCTTCTTATGGAGCCAAGAAATGCGTGTACCAAGTTTCATTATGATATCTCAATTTTTACTCAAGTTACAGCTTGCACGGACGGACGGACAGACGGACAGACGGACGGACGGACAGACAGACATCCGGATTTCAACTCTACTCGTCACCCTGATCACTTTGGTATATATAACCCTATATCTGACTCTTTTAGTTTTAGGACTTACAAACAACCGTTATGTGAACAAAACTATAATACTCTCTTTAGCAACTTTGTTGCGAGAGTATAATGTATATATTGTACTATACAGAGAAGGCATCAGATAGAATTCAAAATAGCGTTATATTGGAAGAAGGCGTGTTTGTGAACTGATTTCCTGCATATTTCGTACATGTCATCAGGGTGTTAAAAAAGTATTATATACCGAATTTCATTGAAATCGGTCGAGTAGTTCCTGAGATACGGTTTTTGGTCCATAAGTGGGCGACGCCACGCCCATTTTCAATTTTTAAAAGAAGCCTGAGTGCAGCTTCCTTTTGCCATTTCTTCGGTAAAATTTAGTGTTTCTAAGGTTTTTTGTTAGTCGGTTAACGCACTTTTAGTGACTTTCAACATAACCTTTGTATGGGAGGTGGGCGTGGTTATTATCCGATTTCTTCCCTTTTTGAACTGTATATGGAAATGCCTGAAAGAAACAACCCTATAGAGTTTGGTTGACATAGCTATAGTAGTTTCCGAGATATATACAAAAAACTTAGTAGGGGGCGGGGCCACGCCCACTTTCCAAAAAAAGTTACGTCCAAATATGCCCCTCCCTAATGCGATCCTTCGTGCCAAATTTCACTTTAATACCTTTATTTATGGCTTAGTTATGACACTTTATAGGTTTTCGGTTTCCGCCATTTTGTGGGCGTGGCAGTGGGCCGATTTTGCCCATCTTCGAACTTAACCTTCCTATGGAGCCAAGAAATACGTGTACCAAGTTTCATCACGATATCTCAATTTTTACTCAAGTTACAGCTTGCACGGACGGACGGACGGACAGACGGACGGACAGACGGACGGACGGACAGACAGACATCCGGATTTCAACTCTACTCGTCACCCTGATCACTTTGGTATATATAACCCTATATCTGACTCTTTTAGTTTTAGGACTTACAAACAACCGTTATGTGAACAAAACTATAATACTCTCTTTAGCAACTTTGTTGCGAGAGTATAACAAATATAACGTTGAATCTTGCCGATATATGCTGAGAAGAGAAGTAAGAAAGCGAAAATAGGTGGAAAAGTGCCAACGTGCAAAATTGAGTTTATGCGGTTATTTTTGTTTTTACTTTAAGTCTCTTCGAATTCATCTCTATCATCATTGTTTTTGCTTAGAATTTATTAAGAATTAAACAATAAAAGTAATACAAAAAAGATTTTTGAATTTGCTTGTGTGATTATAATTTTATGGGTGACGAAAGTCTGCATCGTGAACATGCACTCAATTTTGCTCGCCACTGTATGTATGTACTACTATATATTTAAATATTTAATCTATGTGCATCATCTGCGTGATTCAAATCGATGCTGTCATATCTCTTTTTAACTGATTTTTTTTCTGGCTTCACCACAACTTAAATTGTTAATTTTTTATATTTCAACAAGACTGACACAATAAACTTAATGTATGTTTTATGAAGAGAGAGGATAATTTTTTCTTAATTTTTTTTACTCTGCTGAGAAATTAAGTTTAACTCGAGTCTCTATTTCCCTCTCTCGCTATGTGATCACCAATTTAACAGCGTATACCTTGGAACAAGAGCGCACTAGCACTAGCTGCATGAGATTTAAGTGATGTCTTAGTCTTACAAAGCCAATTGACTAAAAATTATTATAATGTGGTGTATGTCATTATGGTAGAAGGAACTTTGCTCATGTAAAATTTTGCTACAAATATTCAGCAGTATATTTTAAATTTTTTTATATTTTAATATATTAAATTTAACAGCGTTTTCATCAAATACTGAGTGGCCCTGTAAGGATAAAGCGAATACGAGCATACCAGAGTCCAATGTATGTGACGGTTTCGTTCATTGTACTAATGGACGAGATGAGACTTCATGGACATGTCGTGCGAAGCTTTGTAATGCGCAGCAATATCGCTGTGCTTACGGAGCTTGTATAGGTGCCGAACTCAAGTGCAACAAGCAAATTGATTGTTTCGATCGATCTGATGAGACAGATTTTCTCTGTGATCCAATTGAAAAGGTCTTCGAAAAGATTCAAGGAACGTGGTGAGTTTTTAATTAGTTGACTTATATTCTTTATTGTTTTTGTATTAATATTGTACGTATGTATATACATACATAAGTGTGAATATCTAGTTTGACAATTGATTAAGAAAAATCGTACCACATTTACAGTTCAGAGGAAGAGTTCCAGTGCAATACGGGCGAATGTATTGACGAAATGGACATGTGTAACGGTTTCGCAGATTGCAAGGACGCATCAGATGAGACTGTAAATGCATGCGCTCATTTAGTGTGTTCCGATGGCTCATTTCGTTGTGCCTATGGCGCCTGCATTACTGTACAACAGGTCGGAAATCAAGTTTGGGACTGCATCGATGGATCCGATGAACCAGTCGTGATTGTAGAAATCGCTGATAGCTTAAAAGAGATGGAGAAAGAAAAAGATGAAGCAAAGCCTGTTGGAATATACTGCAATATACCGTATGCCAAGCGTAACTTGTTGATTTTAAATAAAACCGGTGAAATGGTTACGATTTTGAGTCCATCCAGTAAGGTATTACAAAATGATACAGTGCATTTCGATTGTTTGCCTAAGTTTGTTTTGATCGGAGTCGATCATTTGAAATGTGTGAATAATGATTGGTATCGACAGTGGCCGCATTGTGAAAGTAAGTTCTCTAACCTTAAGTTTCATTCACCCAAACGCTACAAGTTTCTCTTTTTTAATAGGGAAGGTGCAATTTCCGTGTAAGGACAGTGAAATCACTTGCGACAACGGTGATTGTATAGACCCGGCAGTGGTTTGCAACGGTGTTAAAGATTGCTCAGATGAGATATTGGCGAAATGTGTGAATCGCACATGTACGGAAAATGAGTATAAATGCAAATATGGTGCCTGTATTCCTAAAAACAAAAAATGTGATGAAAAGAAGGACTGCGCGGACGGTTCGGACGAAACAATCTTATTATGCACCGCGGATTATGAGGAAATACTTCAAGGCAGTTGTGAGTAAGTACGGGAACTGCTTTATATATCAATCAATAATATATACTTTACACACTACCAAGCCGCTCAGTTTGCATGGAGGCGTAAAGTAAATTTTCCGAAAATTTTAAAAAACTAAAGATTGCGAAATATTTCGAGATGTAAATTATTAACAAAAAAAAAAAAAATTATATGGGGTGTATCTTTTGTCCGATAAATATAATGTTCGTTATGTAAAGAGTACTAAGAAGATCGTGTACAGTTTTGTCATATTTTTGGCAACTTCTTCTTTATTGCAATTATATATATTCTACATTCATTAAGGAACTGTTTGAGAAACAAGCTGCTTGTAATAATAACTTCCGAACTACAGATTTTTTATAACCCTGAACCCGTTTAATTTTACCACGATTTTTGTAACACCCAAAAGGAAACGTGGAAGAACAGACATATATCTTCTTAGCCATTTTAAAGATTTCCGTGATTGTAGAAATTAATTTTTAGGTATCTTTTCGAGTGAGCTAGAGCCTTAAAGTCTGTGTACAGGATGTTTCTGAGTTTTGTGTGCGATTATATATTTTATTCCTAGTTAATTTAAAAATGCAGGTCTTCAATAGTAGGGGAGTTTCAGTTCATAGAGTATGTTTTGCAATTGGAGTTTGTTTCGAAACGCGACACTAATTATGCGCGCTGCCATGTATTATTTTATTGATCTTTTGCGAAAGCGTTTGGATGTTTTGCCATGGATAATAAGGCCATAGTAGATTATCCCCAATATCAAAGCTTTCATAATATTTAATAGAGACTGGTCTACTTCTATTTCTAATCTCTTAGAAAAAAGAGGTCAGTTTGCGTTTGCCGTTTTGTATCTAGGGTTGTGGATAGTACTCGCATAATTTTCCCTATAATTAAGTATTATTGGACTATGATGACTACCGGACATATCGTCCACCGTGTCCCCTTATCTCTTCCGATAAATTGGGGCTACATGCTGAGATGTCAATCGCAGTTTAAGTATGATGAGTGGAATAGTGGGTATATTTGCCATTGTTAAGAATACACAGATTATTTTGTAATATAAAACTTTCAAACATTATTCCTCTGGAGTTGGTATTGTGAGAGTCTCATAATGGATGCCACCCATTTAGATCGCCCAATATAATAATGTTCACAAAATTAGTATCAATTGAATTGTTCCACTCATTGGAAGATATTTTTATGTTTGGTGGTAAGTAAATATTTTGTATTTTAATTTCTACACTAGTTTTCACTTGGATTGAAGCTATTTGAAAATTCGAATTTGCACCGTAGATATTTTGAATATTTTTTTGCGGATGAGAAATGCAATACCTTGTTTATTTTTTGACGTGTTCGTATTGTGGGCATTTGGTTGTTTTTCAAAGCCCAGCATTGATATGCGTTTCGTGTAATGCTATAATATGAGGTTGGAATTCCCGCTTATTAATATCCTCCAAATTATTGTAATATTTGTCCAATAGGACTTTGTTATTCCAACTTGAGAACTTTCATTATAGAAAATAAGCAGCGGATATATGGAAGTACAGTTATTTCAGGATTAGACATCTGTTTATTTAATATGTTCCTTGATTATTGTAAACGGAAGTTGATAAAAGAAATCTCATTGAATGTCTGTATCCAATAATTAAAATTCTGCAAAAAGTCTGCGGTTTTTTTGATTTGTTTAACTAACTTAAAACTAAACTAACTAACTAAATTATTGTATGTTTTTGAGTCGGCTTTTTCATTATTTGACCTTTTGATGGTTACAAATTTTTTGAGAGAGAGTCCATGGTTTTTTATTATGAATAGATGAATTTCCGTAATTGAGGTTTAGGAGTAGGAAAAATCATTTCGGGTTGTTTAAGTTTTAAGTGCTTTTTCATTGAGCTTTTTTTTTTGACTGGGGATCCATCTCGCCAGAATCCCATACTAGTCTCCTCCAGAATTCGGCCCCTTCGGCATAACTGCGACTAACTGCGAGCGAGAGATCACTATACGATACTTCTAAATACAACGATTGAAAAAAGAACAATTTTCTTCAGAAAATTATAGATTTTCCAATTTAATTTTTTTTCACAAAATTAATGGGATTTCCCCCCTCAAAAATTGTTTTTTATAATCTGCCTTTCAACTAAATGGAACTTATTACATAACGAATTATACAAGTTTCCAAATATATAAATGTTTCGTACACCTTCCTCAAGCCGTGATAACCGAAATCGCTCATAAATCTTTAATAAGTTGTAATTTTCCAGCCAGCTCGGATGAAATTGGTGCAATGGCCGTTCGCAGGAAATGCACATTTTTTCAACGACGATCTATGTAATGGCATAATAGACTGCAGTGATGGCGCCGTCCCGACGAGTCTGTTGCAATGTTGGTGCCCATAATAGTATGTCCCGATGGATCTTTTGCCTGTGCTTATGGTGCCTTGTGTTCCCTACACAGCGCTTTGCAATGGCGAAAATAGACTGCGCCGACGGTTCCGGATGGGAATAATGCTGAGCTGTGTGCTCCCCATAATGGCGGAGAACAGAGAAATTTGAAGCGTTGCCTTTCGATGATAGTTAAATGCATCCAATGTAGAAAAATTCTCGCATGTGGCTTAAAGAGGAAGGAAAATTTTAGTGCAAGAAATACTTTCGGGGGCACATTTTCAGTACCATAATAACTGTGAAGAATATAGCTGGCCACGTCCAATATTATGCCTGATAACATCGGTATAAAAAACCAATTACAGCAATAATATCTATATATGCGGACATTCGAATACCAAATCGGAACAGCTGCGTCATAACCGGCTAATCGAGTAGCTTTACGTGCAGCTGATGTAAGATAAGAACGTAACACTGAAAGGTAGGCAGTCAAGTTGACGTTAACACCATTGTCACATTCAGCTGTGACGAAGACTGGTACTTGATCGATGGAGACTCTATGGCGCTATGCATGACTGCAGGCCAATGGTCCTCGGCTTGTTCCAAAATGGGTAAAGTGAGTTGTTGCTACAAAATTATCACGAAACTAAAATTTGTATGTTATTATTTCATGCATAGTATGTAGGTCTACATATGTATATTTAACTCTCTTCGTAGAACGTTGCCCACCGCA